>NW_010257152.1:44952-88725 GCF_000690775.1 Eurypyga helias
GGCTTTACAATGTTTCCTTAGCTAAGGTAAGGTACCTAGGTATTCTCCATTCTTTCATGACAGAAGACCTGGGAACTCTACAGAAGATATTTGGTTGACAAAGGAGAACTTTTTACAACTGACCACTCATGCTATGATTAGCTGTTGAGGATTCTGCTCACAGTTTAAAAACTTCCTCTAGAAATCATTCATATTGACAACTACACCTCTGACATAAATAAATTAAAAAAAAAAAAAAAAACCAAACCAGAAAACACAGTGAGATATTGCTTGTGGATACTTGGCTATTTAAAAATGAGTTGGCATCAACAGCTCATTTTAGCCCAACTTGGGACTAGTTACAGTT
This sequence comes from Eurypyga helias, assembly GCF_000690775.1. Classification (NCBI taxonomy): domain Eukaryota; kingdom Metazoa; phylum Chordata; class Aves; order Eurypygiformes; family Eurypygidae; genus Eurypyga; species Eurypyga helias. The sequence goes on from NW_010257152.1 coordinate 45,299, forward strand.
CCTGAGAGTTGCCCATTTGGCTTATGCTGAGTTGGGACCCATGAGCTTAAGTACTTTGAGTAGATGACTAACTACAGTAACCTTACCTTACTTCCTCTCAGTGTATAACCATTACAAATATTCATAGACAGTAACGGTCTTAAACTTGAAAACAAGAAGGTATGATGAACTAGTGAGAACCTTGATCTTGGTCCTTGACTTTCCGTTTATTTTCTTAATAAAGTATCTTTCTTTCAACAAATGAAAGTTCACTCAGCTTTGTCTGTTTTATATCAACACCATGCCAGGAATTAGGGTAACTCTCTACTGTTTGTCACTCTGTATCTCCAGCTCTTCACTGGGAGCTCGTATGTAGTCTGAAGAGACTGCCTATGGAAATACGACATTCATGGGACAGGTCAGTGGGTCATGGACAGGGTGGAGGCTGTTAATGACCAGGCTGACTCTATGCTTTACCTTCAGAAGTACCAAGCAGTTGCAGCTCCCATTCATGTCAAAGACAGACATTTTTATTAAAAAATTAATGAGGCACAAGATCAATTAATGTTGTGATTCTCTCTCTCCTGTTTTCTAAGGATGTGTGTATGTGTCTCAGTGATTTAACAGCAGAGACAGCGCAGGTGGCCACGGAGCGGGGGAAAGGAGTGACTGTGGCCGTTACTCCAGAGGAATCAAGAGTTGTAAGAGAAAGAAATGTGTGCTTAGATAAAAAGAGAGAGAATCTGGAAAGCCAGTGGGGCAACAGGGATATAAAGCCTCTTTCCAACTGAATTGGCAGAAAGTCAAGGCCTGTCAAAGCAATAACTGCAGTGAAACTGAAATTGTCAGGCACTGTTAGTCACTGTGTTCATATGCTACTGCTACTGGAAGCATTTAAAGGAGGTGCCAACCACTGCTATTTAAAAATACAATCCCTGCTCTACCCACTCCCAGCCCACTCCAACCACAACATGATTTGAAAAAACAAAAATCATTCAACTCTATTTGCACTTTTGTCCTGTGGCTGTCAAGCAGGGTTAGGAAGGAGACTGCTCAGGTTTTCTCTTGTGAAAGAGAAACAGAATGATGCTCCTCTGTCACGATTATACACACGCTAGAGACAGGGATACTGAAAAAAAAAAGCTACAGGAACATATGCATTATTTTGTAGGCAGATAGCTAAAAGATTTTTCAGAGCATTCTTACTTTCTAGCTTGAGACTGGATAATTTATTTCTGAAGTACAGTATTCTTCCTAAACACCCCATGACCTCGCTGATGAAGACACTTCTGAAATATTTATGGTAAAATAAAGTTTTGAGATGCCACCCATGCCTAGAGCTACCACGTATCGAGGATCACATCCTACAACCTCTATCTACTTCAGTGGCAGTACATGTGCTATGTGCTGTTACTGAAATATTTAGCTAGCTAATAAATTAAGGGTAATGGTACTTTCCTAATAATGAGAGAATATGGCAATTCATTAAAAATTTATATGAAAGATACTAGCATACTATAATGATAAGCACTTTAGAACATTATAACTAATACATAGTGTCTTTGATCACACTATTATAAAAGTTAATTAAAAAAAAAAAAAGTTTCCTAAGCTTCTTTACAGAAATGTTAAGGAATGACTTGATTCCTGTCTTATACCTTAACTGTGAAAATTCTCCAGATAGTAGCTAGTTCTCAAATCTGGTATGCAAAATAATCATGTTCCAAATGGCTCAAGTTAGAAAACCCAAGTATTATCCTTGCCATTTGAAACAACCTCTCCACCTCTACACTTTGTAAATAAACTAGAAATTTAAGTTTCTCATTTGCACTCCTTTAGATTAGGAGTAGGTCTATGAATCAATCAGGATCTTCTCAGAAAAGTTATGAGAAAAAATAAGAGGATATTTCAGGGAATGCCGGGAACATTGATGAATTTAAATCATCAATTTTTTAATCAGGCCCTGAGACATGATGGTGCATGAATTACTGTGACATACATCTCCCTTTGGACTAGCTAGGTACAAATAAAAATGCATGATAGAATGTTTTTTGATAATGATGAAGTATGAAAGATAAATATTAGCATATCATTTTCTTACAGCATGATATTTAAAATAGCTGCAAAGAAGGAGCTGGTCTCTGCTTTGTATCACTCAGCAGAGTAAATTAAAATCTGTGAAAAAAGGTTTGAGAGAAGTCACGTAAATGTTTAAAAGTATGGAGGTGAAAGCTCCCCTAAGACAATGAATTCCAAAGAAATGGCTACCAAAGCTAACACCACTTCAGCCTATGGCCTTTCAGCAAAAAAAGTAGGCTCATTCAATCAACAGGAATCATAATATCCTCAAATGTAAAGCAAAATTTTCAGGAACGGAAGCAATTAAACTCATACACAGGAACTGAAAGTTAGAAAAAGTAAAGTACATAAAGAAATAGTCTTTTAAAGCTTCTGTAGGGATCTGTAAGGAGCTACTTGTGCGTAAGTGGACAGCCTGCAGGTTTCTGACCTGACCTTTAGGTCTGTAAAGTCAATAAACCATTTGATTCCTCCCCTAATCTGATCAGATACCCCTGTGAGTCAGAGATGCCAGTATCCTTTTCACAAAACCACTTTTCAGAGTTCAATGCCATCTGTTATTTTAAATGCCACTTTGGGCATTTGAGTATGCTTCTTTTCCAAATCATTCCTTGCCCATCCCACTGTGTCTACTTACCTGACTAATATGAGTAAAGCTTAAAGCACAGAATTGTTAAGAACTGACCTGGAATGTCTGTTAGCAGAGGAAAAGAAACTAACACTCTTTTAAAAAAAGCAAGTAAACTGGGAAGATCCCACTCCAAACCACCATCCTACAATCCTTGAAGGAAACTTGGACATAAAGTTTCATGGGAGCAGATTAGTGCAGAGATCATCTACTAAGCCCTTTAACTTTGGTCAGTGGATGGAAATCATCTTCTCTAAGAATTAAGTGGCATATAACAAAAAACACGCTGTTCGGGTTCAAAACCAACAGGAAGAAGTGATGTGTCACCTGAAGGACATTAAACATGTGGCTCCTGTCACAGGGCATCATAGGACCCACTAAATTGTTCATGACAAAACAAGACAATTTTATGGAGATGGAATTAATGGGGGATAACTAAATGATGAGAAACCATACGTAGCTTAGGAAGTCATTGAGCTAAAAATACTTGGAAGCTAAAAGAGTATCAGAAAGAGTAGAAATTTTTAGTAGAAATAACGCGATGAAGCGTGCATATTGTGCAAGTAAATGGGGTGGGGGGTTTTCAGAGGCAGCTTTGGCACACACACCAATAGCACAGGTAATACATGGGCATAAACATGAATACAGTAAGTTCCCAAACACCTTGTGCATCATTAAAATGTCAGTGAACTGTACTTGGTATGTGGAAAGTAAGACATAATGCTTTTTAGTTAGGTATCTTGAACATCATTCTCCATGCTTCATCCTAAAACTGTGTCTTGGAAAGGCTGAAGTAAACTTTTCTTTCACTGAAGATTTTGCATATACATGAATGAAAGCAGAACTTGTATCCTTTTCTCATTTTAGTTACATACCTGCCCAGTGCCCAACATTTACGCCCGATTCTTACACCCATCAGATATTCAGTAATGTTGCAATAAGGCATGTTTTAAAAGAAATCGTTGTTGAGGCATACCTTATCTAACAGCATTTTTGAAAGTGAAGTCCATCCAATTCCACTGCTTTCTCTACACAATTTACACTCTACCTTGTTTTTCCATGGGTAAAATGCAAAAATTGTCCTCCCCAATAAAAAGATATATTCTCTGATTTCAGAATCCTTTTAAAAGACAACACCTATTTTAAAAAAGCAAGTAAGCCAGCAGAATAGAGTGAAATGAAAGCAGTTGGCTATACTACTACACTAATTTTTTGTCTTGGACAACCGTTAACCAAATTAATTACCTTGCTGCTGAGTTAATTAGGTAATATTAGTACATAAACACCCCAATTAATTATCCTAAGCTAATAAAAAGACAACTGCCATCAAACGCGTTTGACACAACTCTGTATGTTGAATGTAAATTTTCCCATTTGCTTCCCAATCCAATTTTAATTAAAACATTATAAATATAAGTCATTCTCATAAATGAGTTTTATAGCATCACAAGCTAATCACTCCAGAAAAATAAATGAAGAGACAATAATCCCTTACATAATTATACTGCCAGTTAGAAAGAATGACTTTAATAAATAGCTCATCAATTTCAGAATTTTAAAGTATAATGTTCACCAACCAAAGGAATGTACCTGCAGCCCGATTGCCTGAAAATGAGCCCAAAAGGATAAGGTATCTTTTATCAAATATATTTTTCATTGGCCTCATAATTCCCCATTTCAGCAACATTTTTTTGCTGTTATCCCAAGAACCATTTCTATAGCATTAGTTATTAATGAAGACAAATGTTATTAATGAAGATAAATCTTGATTGCTGTCTTCTCTTTCTGGACTCCTCAATACTGTCTAGTATTTTGGTTTATTGTTTTAAAAGGGAAGATTCAGTTTTATTAGCATCAAGTTTTTAATTTAATAAGTGTGATTTATAAGAGGAAAATCAAAAGGAACTAGTCAATATTCAGGACTAAATATATCAGCTGAAAGCTTATAAAATGGATAAAAGCTGATAATAAAAGCTTAATAAAAGCTCATGTAATGTTTTTTAATACTTTCTCCAATGCATTTGGAGAGAAAAATTGAGATTTTCTGATAGTTGTAAGTTCATAGCTAACAAAAGCATTAAAAAAAATCTTCTTTCTTTTGGGAAAATATTTTAAAGGTTTGCAGAAAGAACAATATAATTTTTCTTTTATTAAGACCCCATGTGGATGGGTATACTAGTTTCTTCAGCATATCTGTGAACCCACCACTTAAAGAATTACATAAAAGAAAAAAAAAAAAGGAAGAATTAACAATAAATACTATATGAACTGAGGAAAACAGGCCTATCAGAAAATACATTCAAAATAGCATTTGGAACATCCTGTCATTTCTGCTACCACCAGGAAAATATTAATCATGTTCAGCAAACATGTCTTCAAGATTTTAATCAGGAGTTTTCCTTTAATTTCAATATCTAAATAAAAAAATATATTGTTTGTATTTTCTTCATTTTAGTATTTTGAAAGAACATAATATAATCCTTCTTGACCTTGTGTTCCTTATTTCTGCCCTTGTCTCATCAAGCACTACTCCTGTGATTCAAGAAGCTTAAGTCTGTTTAAAAGGCCAGAGCCATTCTCTGGTTGCCACTGATATCAACGAAAATGGGATTTAATTTTTTTGCCAGTATTGTTTCATTTTTCAACTTGTGACCTAGACCTGCATTTCTCATAGAATCAAATTGTTAGAGAAATAATTCTGGGCCATCCAGATCTAAGTCATGAGAAGACAAATTCTTAAACTTCAGACTTCTCTTTGCGTCTAAGTTTCGCCTGGATTTTTTCTTCAGCTTTTCAAGAGTGTGGCTGTGTGAGCAGGTTGCAACACATCCCTTCTTCTCAGATACCCAGCTCTCAGTTTGAAACCTTATCTCAAACCCATTTCATGTGCATTTTAAGCAAGCATATTTCATGCACATCAAGAATCTGGGGATGGGCAAATACGCCTTCATGCCATACTATCTTCTGTAGGAGGAGGACAAGCAGAGTACTAATGAGGGCAATAACTTTAACGAATACATCAAGATTTAACTGTAAAACATCACGCTCATGTTAGTACACCAAAGGAAGATTACATGTCCTGGGGTCTAGCCAGGTCGGAATCATGCCTGTTTACTGCCCTATGTAGATAAGGAGGTGACCAACCTAGCACATACATACTAAACAAACTTCTATGTTATCTCTTAAAACAAAAATATCCCAGATTTTGGTTATATGTTGTAAAGGATAATCCATGAAGCTGACATTTGACTCAATTTTATTTGAAAAATTTTCAAATAATAAATCTTCTCCAGAAGTATGATTTTTTTTTTTTTTTACTAACTTCATTAATTGGTTTGAAGATAACTTCTAAACAGGTAACTTTTTGACAATAACTTGAAAGTAGTTTCTAAGCAAACAGATGACAAGTAGACCAAAATCAATATGCCCCAGTCTTTGCAGTGATTATCTTTCAAATCCCAAAAATATTATCTGATGTCTGTGTTCGAGTTTTACAGACATGCCCAGTCAGAGTACATGGTAAGATTTTGGAACATGAGCTCTTTTTTTCCCCCAGTTATTGAAGGGTTAAGAAAAATGAATTATCTGCTCCAAATTTTCCTTTCAAATACTGCTTTATCACCCCATTTTAACTCTCTAAAGGGGCTTTTGCTTCCTCTATCTCTTCAAAGAAAGGAGACAACAAAAGAGAAAAATGGAAGGAATGGAAGGACAAGAGGGTTGCTTTAAAAAAAAAAAAAAGCGTCTCAAAGAGAGATAGGTGTTCTGCATTTCTAGGTCTCCAGAGAAGAGAAAAATTAAGGCTAAGATCCAAATGAACACCCACACTCATGACTTGGTTAAGGATCATAATATACAAAGCTGGACATGTGAGTGCTCTGAATACTGAACCTCATAGCAGGGGTGGGAAAATAGAGGGAATAAAAAGTATATGTTTATCAGTACTTAAGCACAACCGAACAGACTGTATCACATCATTATTCTGATAATAGGATTTGCCATGGACCGTTGCCATATTTCTTTATGAAACATGATAGTAACTGAGAAATATAGACTGTTTTCAAGCTGTTGCAGACAGTGCACCTCTGATTTTATAGCATTAAAAAATGTAGCAGGAGATAAAGGTTTCCAGTGTGTGGCAGTACCAGGCTTAATGGCATGTCACTACCACTCACTTTCACTGTGATTATCTGAAACAGGCAGAGATGGGGAGCCAAACTGGGAATCCGTTTTCACTGAGCAGATATCAGTACAACATCTGCCCCATCATGTATTTATGAAAATCTCCCTGCTGTTCCAGGAATCACTTGAGCATGAAATAGCTGAGTTCCAATAAGTTAGAATTTCTGGCATAACTGATGCTACAGTAAAACATTTCTGCAGAAACTTGGTAAAGATTATTCTAACATAGAGGAAGTGAGCAAAATGAGTAGATTTCTTTGTGTGTTGCTTCTAACATATCTTAAATGTGCCCAGCAGTATATATGAGAAATCTAAAACCTATACCTTAACAATTTCATGTTTTCTAGATACACGTCCTGTATATATTTTTCTAAAAATCCTGCACTTTCACTTGGGTAACCAAAAGTTTAAATCAAGACTGCTGCCCTATTTAATTACTGGCAAGAAAGAAAAGAAGCACCTGCAATAATTTTCCTAGGTAGATTACCTTAAGATAATTTTGAAACTCGATTTGGATAGTTTATATTATCAGCGCTATTTGCCAGACAGGGCTCTGGGCACTTCTAACTCTAGAGATTGAATTAGCAGGGACTACAAAGCATGCTTTTTGTCTTAATGTTTGGGTTTACACAACTAATGCAAACTGAAATATTTGTCAGATTTCTATACTACATCTGCTTGGTAGTACCAAGTAGAAATATTATTTTCTCATTAGCATTCTTCTTTCTAGATACATGAGGTCTACAGGGATTCAAATTGACCTTTGTCTTTGAGAAAGATAACTTTCCACAGAAAATTCATTAATTTATTTTGTGAACTAAAGATCATCTTCTGAAATTGATAACACCGGATGTAATAGTTTGATTGTCCTAATATTCTAAGAAATTCAGATCAAACACAAGCATGCTGGTTAGTTTTGACCAAAAAACATAAAGGAGGAGCAGAGGATCCCACTCTCAGCTGTTCCCAGGAGCCAAAGTGCCCAACACATCTGTGGCCAGCTGCAGCTCCAGTGACATCCTGGCTTCCCTCTTGATCCTCCTGGAGCATCTTGAGAATGGCTGAGATCCAGCAGCACTTTTCCTCTCTGGCAGGGTTTTCTGCCAAACCCTGAATAAGTCTCTACCCTCCAGAAACCAGCACGTTCACCTGCATGATGTCAGCCTTGTTACTCCTGGCCCCACCAAGACCCATTACCCTCTTTGACAAGCAAAATACCTGGAAAACGGTACCTGAGGAAGAACCGGAAACTCTAAGCTCTTATCACCAAGAGAGAGAGAGAGAGACAGCATTGGCAGAAGTTTGGGCACATCTGAGTCTGTGCCAAGAAACAAATCCCATCTTTCTGGCAGAAGGGATTCCTGTCTTTATGAAAGCACTGGTATGCCTGTTCCCAGCAGACGCCTAAGCACAAAGTCTCTGGTTCTCACCTGATTCAATGAAAGGAGCAGCATTGCAGCAGGTGATTGAAGGAGATCTCCTCTGATACTTTATATATCATCACAGATGGAACAGTTTCCTCAGAAGTGGAAGTGATGTGTTTAAGGTTTCTGAATTGCACAGATAATGGGTTTGTGGACATGCAAAGAAGTCCAAAAATGTTGTTTATCCAATATGGCAAAGAAAGTCCTAAGAATATCCAATGTCTGAAAGCTGTTGTAGGAGAAATCCAACTCTGAATTAAGATACAGCTTTCCACCAGGAAGGCTATTAAACAGGAGAATTACTTCTCTTTTACCTGGCAGTTTTATTGGATCCTGAAGTATTTAGGATGTGATTATATATAGTTTAAAAATGCATGCTTAAATTGAGGGTTTGGCAAATTCTATGATCTGTGCAAAGGAATATCAAACTGGAAAACAGTTTTTCTCCTTTCTGGTCACAGCTTCTGAATGAATATCAAATTTTGCATTATTTAGTCAAGTTATTTGACATGGTAGAAACTGTGCCGTGCAGGGCTTCTTCTGCTGAGATAAGAACAGACGTGGAACTAGAGCCTCCTACTCCACTGGTAGATTATTTCAGCTGTATTTATTCTGTGTATTCAGAACTCCCTTGCATCAAACCTTCTGTTGTCATTCATGTGCCAAAAAAGCTCTAAGCTTTTTGCTTTACTGAGCTTTGGAAAAAACAGAGGCAGGATTTTGTCTCCAGAAATTGTTGACTATATAGATCCAACTTACTGACATTTCTAGACCTAAATTTAAAACACAGTAAACAGATATTACATTATATTATATTACATTATATTATATCACTACATTATATTGTGTCATTACGTTATATTATGACATTACATTATATTACATTATGGTTTTGCATGTGAAAGATGGGGATTTTCAGCCCTAAAATTTTATTTTCACTACTCCTCTAACACTGAATTAATTCTCAGTGGATGGCCAGCTGAGATGGTGATTTTATGTCTCTCCTATGCAATACAGATTTTCCATCTAAACTTTTAGGTAGCATGATCACTTTTACAAAGGGGAGAATATCATATCACCAATATCTTTACAGGCATTGGCATCTTTTCTAGGATGCTACCACAAGTATTAGTTGTAAAGCTGGGGAGCCAACTTAGGAATTTTAGGATATATCACTTGTTTCTCAAATAGCCATCATCTCCCATTTGATGATACCCCATTTTCCAGCACTGCTGCCTTGGGTGATTTCCAGCTGGCATTATGCCTATCAGTGGCATTTTCTGTTTCATCCCAGTCTCCTAAGATATCCATCACCCTAATAACAGATCTGTCATTTAATTAGAGGTCACGTTGTATTATTTTATTTAACGTCGTACACTTCACACACATTACATGTATATTCTATATGGAAATAATTTTTTATGACATAACAGATCATTATGATAATTTAATATAGACAAATCTAAAAATTTTCTGCGCGATAGCACGTAAATGTTTGCATTGCAACCTCACCACACATAGGCAGCAAATACTCAGCATGCAGGCAGTGAATATCCATTTCTGTACCTTATTCTGCGATGGCAATGTTGTTTCCGTACTTCACAAAAAAGAACACACACATGTCGAACATCTGTATGTTTAATGGGATGAAAGAGACAGTGGTTTCAAATTGTTCACTAAGTGAATGCTCTTCCATATACTAAGGTCTCCTTGAAACAGAATTTCAATTATAAATGTTTACCTTGTAAACATTAGACAGCTTCACTCAGTGGGTCTGGTTCCCTCTGGTGCATATAGTCAAATTTTCTGACTGAAGAATCAAGAATGCGTTTTGCTCAACATTTCTGTTATTTCAGTTAAAGTGATCTGAGGAGACTTGTGTAGAGCTGTTTCTTATTAACAGGAATATTTACCGACTTCTTGTTAGATACTGAGTGAAGCCAAGCCAAAGGGTTTAGATCAATGCAATCGGGGCCATAGTTTAGAAAAAAATCAGATTGCTCAGTGTAAGGGATCGCCTTATTTTACAGGAGTATAAAGGTGTTAAAGACACATAAGACTGCATGCAAATTGCAGGTGAGGCAAAAGGAAAAAAACCCCTTTAGTTTGCAGTCAACACATATTAAATACAGAAATCACCAAATGAGATTTAGTAAGGAACTCCACAAGCCCGTATTTCAGAACACACCTGCATTTTAAAGGAAATTTCTTTTATAAAACCTTGTATAGTGAGTGGGTGGCAAACTCCAAGACTGAAAACTATCAATATATCTATGAAAACTACTATGCTATAGCTATATATTATGTAAACTATGAATTTCTGATTCTTTCCTATACCTTAACTATCTTTTAAGACAAGTTTTCTTATCTAGATGTATTTCCTATATTTACAGCTCTCATAAAAGCTTTAGTTGCCAAGTATGCCATTCTATTTTTAAATTCCCTTTCCTCACGCTTTAGACTGTTTCTGAAGTCCACTGAAATCCATCAAAATTTTCTCACAACCTACACTGCAAATGAACTGTATAGTGCTTTACAAAGGCTGCTTTCAGAATACATGCAGAATGAATTCACTACCAAGAGATACGATTAAGACTTACACAAGGAAAATAGAAATCTTCAACAGTGAACATTTCTCCAATGGCTTCGTCAAGGAATTGTTAGCCCAAACACTCTTCAGGTAAGGAACTCTTCTAACTAGGTATAGTGTAATTATTTGCTATAGCACAATTGCCTAAAAATGAATAGAAATTATAACAGATACAATCCTCCCCTGAGGCAGTTTTGGCTGTGCACTGAAATTGGCTCAGCGTAAGGTCATTTATATCACACAGTTTAGGACTTAAAAATCAGGGCTGGGGCAAAGTTAGGTCAATTCAGAAGACACTTCTTCCTAATGAGAAAGTTTTTCTCCTTTCTTCAAGAATTCATCATTTGAGTCCTAGTCTGTTTACTCAGCAGTGAGGCAAGTTGCTCAGTGGTTCTTGTTATAAAATGGAAACTAATGCTTTACATTTCTGAAATTGGGACTATACTTCTTCAGTCCACCCAGAGCTACATTAAAAATGTATAATAAGTTTAAGATTGCCATTACCTCTGCAGTCAGGCACAGGCATCAGTTAGAAAACTATCACTTGCAGCCCAGTGGACCAAACAGGATTGGATGAGTCCTAAGAGGTGGTTCACCAAACTGTCTGAAGAAGCTTGTGCTGGGCTGGTGGCTTTTTGCTCCGACTGGGGACAGGGATGCAAGGGCAGCTCTCACAGTTGCTGTCCTTGGCTCCCCATGGTACCACAGACTGCAGGATCCCTGGGGTTGAGACTGATGCTTTTCCCCATACCTCCCTCCAGTACCAGAGCAGAGCTCCTTGCAGCTCTCCTCTGCCTCCTCTCAGCTTATATTTTGCGTGACTTAGGGTTTTTTTAATGGAAAAAATAGTTCCTCTATATCAGGAAATTCCTGGGTGCCTGGAGGAGACCATAGTATTTCAACGTTTTGAACTAGAAGCAAATTAAAACTCAAAACTAGACTCCAGCTCAGGCTTTATCCATCACATAAACATACCTAAGTGTGGTGGTACAAACTTGAAAGAACAACCCTTGATATATTTACTCAGTTTTTAAATGACTCCTTAGTCCACCAAATCTTCTAGAAAACTGCTTAATTAGGATAGGATGGGTGAGAGAACAGTTTCAGAAAGAGTCCTACAACAATGAACTTTCTCCTAACTATTTTTCTCAGTAGCTTTATTGGAAACATCACTTTCTTGTCTGTAACAACTATGAAAATTTGGTAGCACTCAGGACAAAGTTCATTAAATGCCTGGAGACAAAGCTGCTTTTAGATTACCTGGGTCTAGCTTGTTTTTGCATGCAATAGGTGACACAAAAAGGAAAGAAAAAGTACCTTTTGTATCGGCACCCTCAAGCACCATGTACGCAAACTGTAAACTCCCTAGAAATGCCTGCAAATGAGAGTGCGGACTATGTGCTTATGTGGATCTGATGATGTGACATGGGAGCTGTGCCACAGTTTATAAACTATCCAAAGTAAAGCTTGTTTACAGAGCCACTGTGCTGAGACCATGCACTCAATGCACAGTGACAGGGCACTGAACCATATGGCTGTAGTAGTTCTCATGTTTGTCAAGGAATAACAAGTCCCAGATTAAAAAGCCACAAATACGGTTATGGAAAGTTTTGTCAGGGGGCCCTAATGGAACATTTGCAAATGAACAGAAAATCACTACTACTGAGAATTGCTAATGGGACCATGATGCAGTCCACTGCTCAGGCATATTATGTTGGTGTATGTTTTATCTTGCTACCCATGAATATTGCCATGCTCTGTAACAGCATCCTTTTGACACATATGAATCTTTCTTTGGTTCCCTTTCTCCACTGCACACAAGTGCTCTACCACTGTTGCTTGTTTTTGAGTTTCCTTCACCCATTTTACTTCCTTTTGGACCACTCCTAGCAAAGGCATCTGTTCTGCTGCTACTCAAAACTTGGAGATGAAAACTGTCAAGGTTTCAGTTTTCCTCATTCTTGGTACTATTTTTACCCTTCCCATATGTGCAATGTGCTGAAGGGAAGTTCCTTCAGGCTCTTTCCTCTGACTCTCTTTACTAGCTCCACTGCATCCTCCTCTACCACGTAAGACAACTTATGTTTGTCCGTCATCTATTAAGCTGACTTACAAATCAGAAGTGGGAAGCACCAAGGCTGTACTGCATGCAGACAATACATTTTTGTGGCAGAGAATGGTCTTTATCCTTCCTGTCACAGTCTCAAGGTTAAAGTGCGATCTCCTGCCTTCCATCTCCATAATCAGTGCATTGTTTATTGACAGGTATAGCCTCTTACTGGCAGTATGAAAGCTGAAAACAAAAATCCCAAATTTTCACACTAGCAATTTTTGAGGGTTGACTATGATTACAATCACACATATTTTTCCATAGAAAAAATATTGTAACTCCTAAAAGAAGTTATGCAATCATAAATACAGGGTAAAGGAGAAGTGGAGAGGGGTTTATAAATTGAGGCAGAAGGGAAAAGATAAGTCATAAGCCAGCTTTTTTTGGGGTCCCACCTCTCCTTCAGATGAGGTCCATGAAATGGATAACACTGCTTATGGATTGGCTGCTAATGGGTTGCTACAAACCTAGAGAAATTTGCAAGGAAAACCTTCCCATGTAAAATGAAGGACATACATGTAGACCAACAATTTGGATGAGTTAATTACCAGTGTAGTTTTGTTACTTGCTACCAATGTACTGATTCTTTTATAGCACTGCCATAAAACCAAAATCGTATTTTTACATGTAGAGAATCTGCCAACTATCCTCTTTCTACCTGATAAAAGACTATACGTACAGCTTGGTGAAAATCACTTGAAGGAATTTAAAAGCAGAATAACAATAAAACTGCTAGAGGGAAGAGTAGGAGAAAGTCAGCTGTAAACATGAGAACATAATGGAAAGAAAGCATAAGAAATCATGTAGAACAAAATTTCACCTGGTTCTCTGAAAATCATGCCTGGCATAAAGCTAGTAATGACACCAAGAGGAGCAAGAAAAATGAATCCTTTACCATTATTCATTAAGACAGAAAAAAAATCTGTTCTTCCTGTTATTACAGAAGGCTTATCTATGCATATGCTAAGGACCATTTCAAATTACTGTACCTCAGCAAGCAACAAAAATCTATTCACAGGGTCAGTTGGTTGTTATATCTCAGCACTGTAGGAATGCTCTTGGGGTTGTAACTCAGATACAAGCTCGTCTGTTTTAAATACCAACCTGACTGAAAGAAGAAAATTAGATATTTGGGAATCACAGGACTATTTTTAAGGGATTCATCGGAAATCTCAAGATAAACATAGCTACTACATACCAACACTTAGAAGTTAAACCACCAGGTTGTTAAGTACAGTTACTCCACTTCATAACACAAAAGTTAAACATCCAAATTCTCCAACCATTTTGCCAGTTTGGCTTTGATGGTCTCCCAGGATCCATTCTCAGGCAAATATGATTTCTATGATTTTTTTCTCACACTGTCCTTTATTTTTCAAAGAAAAGCCTGAAGAGTTATTACAGCTCATAAGTATTTTCTTTAGAGATGGTGCAGAAAATGGGGAAAAGAGAATGGCTAAGTTGCTGAATTGATACTTTTCCTCCTTCACTCTTTCAGGTCTGTGGAGATAAAGACTAAAGAAGTTCAGTGGGGTTGGTTATAGTTCTTTGTTTTTGTTGCTACTGGAATCAAACTTCACTCTCATTCCTTGTCCCTCTGCCAGAAACAACCCCCTACTACCAGGACTGCCACATGAAAACAGTTAGCCAGGCACTTACTAGGGGCTCAGGTGCAGGCATGACTGAGGTGAGGGGCTCTGGCCTACCACCAGGAAAGGGCCTGATTCCCCAGACCATATGAAATTATTGGGAACAGCAGGGGAATGGAACAGATACATTGGAGAGAAGTCAGGGAATCATACTAGACCCAGACATTATAAATTTCCACAATTTCTGTAACTTGTTTGAATTCCCTATCTAAATTTTATGTAGTAATTTGGCTGCTATCTTTTGTCTAATTAGAACTAAATGTAGACTGTACTTTAACTCTACTAATTCCCATAATGTCATTATCTCAAGTTTGCAGAGGTATTCCGTAATGTCTACCCTGGTGCCCTTTACATAAGGTTCATTTCTTTTCCAAGCAATAACACAGGCTAAGGATTCAAGGAGTGATTTAGTTAAAGCTAAACAAAATGACTTGAATTAAAAGAGACTGAAGAGGCTTCTTAATTTTCTCTGTCATTTTTTTCTTCCTTTTGTGTTATCATTGCTTTTCCGTCTCTTCTTTAATAAGATGTCTCTCCCTCCACCCTGGTATCTGTCTACTTTCAAGGACCTTTGCATCTATCTTTTTCTTGTCCTTCTATTTTTAGTGCACATCTGTTCCTGTTTTGACCTCAATTCTCTCTTGTCTGGGGCTTAATTTTTCTATGTCTCCCTACTGCCAGACCTTCTCACAGCTGTCAGATCCCTTCTCTCTAGCAGATCCATAATCTTTCTGCTAGTGGTCAATTCCTGGACTCCCTCTCTTGACATGCTGCCTGCTAGGAAAAGGCAGCTCTCCAGGAAGCCCCTGCTTAGCTGTGCCACCTCCTTCACCCAACTCCTTACTTCCAAACACTGACAGTGTAGGTGAGATACAAAGGTACTCAAAGGTACTTTTCTAATACCCTAAAATTTTCCCAACAACTGCGAACTAAACTCATTGACCTTTATAAGCATGACAATAAAATCCACTTTTGTTAATTTCATATTTTTGTTTTCTTTAGATTAGTAATTCTAAAATTTGTTTTGTTCTACCTCATTTATTTTCTCGCATCATGTCCTCATTCACTGGTACAGCTACCATTTTTATTGTTTTCATGACTCCATTCTCTCTTTTGCTAGGTTTTCCTTTTCTCCCTTTTCAGGTTTCGTTTGTGTGTGCACTGTGAACATCTTTTATATCCCTCAACTTCCTGCCATCACCTTATTTGTAGACCTCAGTCTCCACGTCAGATTAAACAGGCAACATTAAACAGCTGTTGCTTAGAGGATGGGCTCTGGGTCTGGGAAGCTGCTGGCTGTTCTGGCTGGCTGCTTAGCTGGCCCTGAGGCATCGGGGATGGGGATGCTCCAGGCAATGCCTGAGTCATTCCACATCCAAAACCTTCCTCAGAGCAGAAATAGTAGAATGAACAAGGAGACGGAGGAGGGTCTCTACTGCTCTACTCTCAGCTGCAGGAACAGGTTGGTAGTTGAAAATGTCCATCCACTCCTCCTCAGGTGCATCTACTACTGCATATAGTGCTGCTTTAACGACAGAAGGGCCAGCATAAGCACGGGCAGATGCTGACAAGCAGTGATGCCTCCTGGCACGTGGCCCTACAAAGACACTCCAGTGACTGTGAGTAAAGCAGACAAAACACTTTGACTCCTCTCCTTGCCATTACTGAGACCACTAATGTTGGTGCACCATTTATAGAAAAAGTTTTTTATAAAAAAAAGTGTCAGCTAACGTATTTCCCATGTTCAGCTGATGAGTGCTGTACTTTTGTTCTAGTCAAGTATCTGTGCAATTCTAGTGTTGTAGAACAGTGTTGTTGTAACAGAGTACATTAAAATTTAAATAAGACACTCAGGATAATATTTTTTAAATTTTAACTTTTAAAAATTGCTCTGCACCAGATGTATGTTATCCAAAGGCCACATATAGCTTCAGCAAATTCCGATTAGAGAGTAAACATGTCAATGCTACAAATGTCTACTTCTAATTGCATGTAATATTCTACAAAAGACATAGGTGTACTGCAAACAGTGCACAACTGAAATGTTAAAAATTATCCCTTGTGCTTGTCCTCCCTCTTAGAGCACAAGGAGAATCTAATTAACATGCTTAGTGTCTATCCAAAATTCAATTCAAACACAAGGTAAGCTATCAAAGGCTTGAACATCAGAAAGAAAAGTAATTTGGGATGACTGAGCTATCTCTACAAATACATTAATTTAGCTCCAATGGGTCCATATGAAAAATTATCCCAAATGCAGTTTAGAGGACTTTATCTGCTTTTAGGAAAGAATAATAAAGTTATTAGGAATTTTCTTTAACCTTAAAGTTGTCTTGCAATTGTTGAGCATGATTGTGTAACTTTATAAATCTCACAGTATCTTGTGAGTGGACTTGTGCATGATATCTTTCTCTTCAGTGATCTTTTCTCAATGAAGGAAGTTTTCTCTCTAATCTTACAGAGACAGAATCTTTGAGGACCTGCAATTTTGCAGGTTCCTTCAAATTTCACATGAGGGTGTCATTTATAGGCTTTGTTTCCTTTTATCTTTTTTTTTTTTTCCCTTAAGAAATTTCTATACATTAGATTTCAAGCTAACCTGATAGCATTTCCCATTCAGGTCTTTTCTTTGCTGCACCATTTTGCATCTCTATGTTGCAGACGATAAACCTGGTTTCAGCATTGTTTATCTTGTGCCCACGACTGGCGTGTCATTTCAGTAAATGCAGGATGGTAATCAGCTAAATCATAAAGAATAAGGAAAGGAACATAAATAGCTGTTTCTTTCAAAATCCCTTTATGGATTGGAATAAAGCAGACCCTCCCACATTCAGCACAGTAAATGAATAGCTCACTATTATCCATCAACTTTTCAGTTTTTATATAGATACAATATTCTGAGCACATTAAAAGCAATGTTGATAGGAGCAAAATGTTTTATTTTTTAGTCTAGGTCTTAACGAAATGTTAAGAAGGGAGGTATGTCTAAGGAACAGTGCCTTATCACAGCACTCTTATTAGCATTTCTTCAAAGACGTCTTCTACTTGGTCCAAGCTACAAAGACAAAATCTGAATTTGAATACAGATATACAAAATGAAGTTGAAAATTTTCAGTCTTGAGGAAAAGATGGACATAAGCCAGAAAACTGAACTTTAGCAAAAGGAAAATGATAATAAGTGTGCACAGAGAAGCAGCTCGTGTGTTAGATATGGCATCAGAAAAAAACTGCCTATGTTTCTGTTCGTGCTGATCACAAAAAAAATAAATGCACATTTCAGACATTTGACTTGTCACTAATTACCACTAGTGTTAATGGTAAAACAGTCCCTTACATTATTAAACTATGGTTTTTCAGCATCTCTAAAGATCACTGAAGTATAGGTTCCAATATATCCAGACCTGTGTGCTGAGATCCTATTCCTTCACTAAAATATATGACAAGCCCAAAAGAAAAATTCTGCAGTCTCTATGAGAACATTTTTCTTCCTAAACCCAGGCAATTAGGCTTCAAGTCTTACTTTCCTTATTTAAATTTATGCAGAATAGTTGTGCCAAATGTGTATGCAAAAATAAATATTAATCAGAACTTTTGAAATAATTGTTTTAAATAGGATTTAGTAAGGGTCCTAACAATGATATCCATAGCCAAACTACACCAAATAAACATTATTTCTTATTAATTTTGCATAAGTCTTTTAATTGAATCCATTATGCATATATTCTGAGGAAAAAAAAAAGTAGGAGCTCCTGAATAACATTTATATACTATTCTTTCTTTTATATTCCCCACAAAAAAAATATTTAAGAGGCACTTAAGGCTGCGAGACCCTAACAGTAGCTAAAGGATAAAACAGGACTGTAAGAAACTAATTGCTGCCAAAATAGACTGTGAAGAAAATTAGGACCTTTAGTGATCAGTGCTACAAGTTAAATTTAAAAGAAACTGAAGTTTTTCCAGAGTTCTGGTTTTCCTTTAAACCACATTAATGTGTAATACAGTAAAGCTGACTTCTTTTTTTGACCTTATTCACACTAAAGCACAAGGATGTTTTCCTTGTCTATAGATTGTACAGGAAGCAAACTCACTCATTCACTACTGAAAGACTTAAAAATTGTACTTCACTGATCTTTTCTTCCTTATTTTATGTGACATTTTGATATTGTATTATTCACCCTACAAAATAGAATGTATTTGAGTGTCTTAGCCCTCTCTTTTGACTATCTGTAATTTCATGGAGCTGTATAGAAGTCAAATGTTTTCTTGTTTCTCATGAATTTGAAGCCATAAAATATTTGTCAGTAGTTCAAATTTCTTCTCTTACTGTTACCTCTCAGATTTTTATATGGTACGCATCTATCTCAGACAGATAATCTCTAACCATGATGTCTGTCTGTATCTCTCATAATGCTCATGCTTCCATGTTGCAATCATCTCAGATGGGTTTTCACTACAAAAATACAGTGTTTGCATAAACCCCATGACTTACTCTTAGCATTACTTGGGGGCATTCTGAGATATTACCCATTAGCAGATTAACTAGTCAGATTAACAACAACAAAAGTTACATTCTGTATAAACATGACTATTTCAGTGTTTATCTTCCAGAAAGATAACTGATTTCAGTGACAGCTCATACCGTTTTCTTAGAAACTTCATGACTTCATTTGTAACCTTCCTCAGTTATAAATTACTGTAATCAGGAATGATGATTTACTGTAATTTAGACCTATCAGTGCAGTCTAATCTCTCCAGGACATAATACTTAATACATTAAGGTTTCATTTAAAGTAATTATAAAGAATACATGTCAGATCGCTATCTTCATCTTGGCTGTAATGAAAAGCCAATGCAGAAATTTGGTTCCCTTACCGTTCAACGGTATAGCAATATTCAGAGATTTATTTTACGGAAACAGGTTTACCTTTTTTTTCCCCCCACCAACTTGGTTTACTTGTTTATGAAATTCCCTTTTTAGTTCCCTTAATTTGTTGTACATTTCATTTGCCTCAGTTAGTGTTTCCATGGACAGCCGTTCTCTTTTCTTTTTATTTTTTAAAGAATTTGTTTTGGTTCACTTAAACTCTTTAAGAACTGCATGTGATTACTTAGCCAAATTTGTCTTAGTGGCCTTTCTGCCAGGGTAAACTTAGTTCATTAGAGTTCAAATACATGTTTTCAAAATGACTTCTGGAAGAAAACTTTTCAAATAGAGTACAAAAAAATTAAATGTTACAACTAAATTTTCCAGATTTAATCTGTTGATTAAGCTTGGACTTCCCTCCAGAAGATCAAACTTAGTCACAGAGAAGCTATGTTTTAGTCAAGCAGTAGACACTGATCTCAGTGTGGAAGTTAGGGAATGTAGTGACTTATATATTGGAAGGATCTATTGATCCTGCAAGACTCATATCCACCATCAGTCTCTTAGGGAATATAGACAGGCATTTGTCCCTTTTTATTGGTCAGTTCTTTATAGGTGGACCCACTCTCATTCTATTTTTGTCACTCAAAATTACACTTCCCATGGAACTGGAAGTTTGTTCATGTAAGATTTGCATAATATTGCGCTTGTTAGTACACAGCTGCTGCAGAAGACGTACATTTCCTGAATCTTCCTATAAATGATCAGATCTTTAAAGATACCTGCCTTGGAGTCAGTAAGAAATGAAGCATATTCTACTCCAGTTTTTTAAAAAAGCATATACTTATTTACCAGATGCTAGTTGCTCACTATATAAATACCTGGTTAGTTCCTAATTACAATACTGAAGGAATTCTCCTAGATTGCAAAATGTAGACTGATGGACTTTTAACATTTTTAATTTTGAAAGGAACAATATAAGCCAAGAACAAATTAAAATATCCCACTGGAGCAACAGAGAGCAGAACATTTGAACAAATTTACACATAGCAGGAAGCAAACTGTTCAACCTTATTTGGAATCAGGCAGAGAAAGCAGGCATTGTTTATATCCTGATTTCCTAACTGTAATGCTTACACACACATTCACACAATGTAAAAAGAAAAAAAAATCGCATCATAAACCTCAGCCCAATATTAATATAAAATTCAGACTAGTCTGCAACAGTTAAATATGAATGGGATAGATTTGCAATAGGACAGCATTGCACATCACTTCAGAAAAAAACCAAGCCCAAACCCATCTGAGGACCAGACACTGAATGACAGAAATTCCGTGCTATGACTCAGGATCGTTTATAAAAGATATGTTGTTGTAACAAACATGGCAGGAATTACCTTTGTCATATACCACCAGCTTACAATTTCTTCTTTTAAACAGGTTGGGTTTGTTTGAAGGGCTCTTAATTCAAAATATGTAAAAGTCTGAACACACTCAGGAGATAATGGACTTCATGACAAATAAAGGGAAAAAAAATGTAGTGAGGTTTTAATGGGGAAGGTATGCAGGAAGTAAAATCTTAAAATAGGACCAGTAAGGGAAGGAGGCAGCATCATTAGTAAAGTTCTCTGCCTTTACATAGTGCTGCATAGGCTGAAGCATTAGTCTGCTTATTTCAAGTCATTAACATTATCTTAATATTTGTATTAATGTTTTCTATTAGCTGCAAGAACAAATGATAATACAGCACTTATATAAAAGATTTGGCACAACAAACTGTAACTGTCATTACTTCTTCATCCTTATATGTTGAGAATCACTAACTCCATCAAACTTTGTACAATATCTGCTCTAAATGGTTACAGAAAAACAAGAATAATGAACAGAGGAAAAAGCCACAATTTGTCTCATGACTTTTTGTTTTGTGGCTTCATATAATGGTTACCATGCTATCTTGTCAAGCTGGAGATAAATGGAACAGTCGGAACCTAAACTTAAAACAGTTTCAAGCCAGGCTGTGCGTACACATTAAGAAATTACTGGAAGCAGCCACAGCTCAGGGACAACTGAGTGCTTTTAGAAAGACCATTATTCTAGACAAACACTACATTCTCTAGCTATTCTTTCTTTTATTTTTTTCTCCTGTTGTTGTTGAAAAGTTAGCATCAGTTGGCACCTTTCCTGCTCCCCATCTGCCAACGTTTCAGAAAAACATTGACCATTCTGACGAGGTAGGTGAAAAAAACCCATCGGGTTCCAACAGAAAGCTGTATAAAAGTTCATGCATGATTCAGTCTCCTGCAGTGCTTTTTTAGACTACAGTCTAAGTCTCTACAGCTAAAATATAACAGAGAGGAAAAATAGTGCTGGAAAATGAGACCTAAAACTTGAAAGACCACATTTTACCCATTATCCACACAGAGCAGTACCTAATCCACTGATTCAATATGAATAAAACGCAGATATTTTCAAAACAAACAACAGGAAAAATTTGAATACTCTATGAATACAAGTATTTTTAAAATGTATAGTGCCTGGCAATATTATAATTTTGATGCCAAAGGTTTTAGTTTCCAAGATGTTATAATTCTAATTCTAGAAGAATATAATATACTTGGGTCCTTAAGAAAATGGCTCGTCAGCGTTACAGGTCTCACTCTGCTCAAGTCTCAAACTTATAATTTTGACTGCAATGCTGTCTGTCCAGCCCTCGCATCAATCAGACTTAATCTGGGGATTTCTGCAGTGGATCTAGGAATCCTCCACAAGTCACAAAAGTCCTCTTCAGTTCAGTGCAGAAGGGGCTCCAAACTGTAGCACCCTGTCCCAAATTCAAGACCCTAAAAGCCTCTGTGCCATTCACAGTTTTTATGAGCCTCTCTCTTGCTGAGCAGATTGACACAGGCACACAGGCAGAATTGCTGTCACAGCCCAAGATGTGTAAAACAGCTTGTTTGATGATGCTGAAGGGCTGAAGAACACTTTGAGGCTACATTCCTGGTCACAAACTGTCATAGGTTCCAATCTAGCAAAAGGGTGAAGTGCACCAATTCAATGGAAAACAAAATTTGCTCTTTCAGATCCTTTTTGTATGTAAACTTAAGACAAAACCCCCCAAAAAAATTTAAATTGGGAAAAAAAATCTCCAACTAAGAGTATTTTAGAAACAGGAGGTATCACAAACAGAAATGGCAGAAAATTATATGATTTTCAGTGAGATGGTTGCCGAAATACTGTCTTTACTCAGCAAGTACTTTGCAGCTCTCCAATTCAAATTCCTATGTCTACAATGCAATATATTTACACATTTTTAATAGTTTTTAATGATTTTCAAAAGAACTGGGGCAGTATGTGTTAACATTGATCCAAAAGTTTAAAACATAATTCATTTCCTCTGTCAGCTGTTTAAGAGAACTGATTTTCTTTTGTGTGGAAATTAACAGCTGGTATGTAACTTGAAGCTGGCTAGTAAGGTAATTTATTTTAAAAAATTGTTTGCAGAACAGTAGCAGATTCTAGATTGCTTTTTGTTTGGGGGTTTTTTTTTGGTTTTGGTGTTTTTTTTTTTTTCCCCAAGCAATAAAAGCCTTTACTGTGCCATCTTTGGCTACAGGAAATTCCAGAGTTGTTTTAAAACCAAGTAAAATATAGTTGGTGGGCTTTATTTGGCAATTGCCCTGTTAAGTAATAAAATTAATTCAAACTGCAGTATTAAATGTTTGTATAGGTGTTCACTTGTGTATTGGGTTGCTATATACCAATACTTTTTTCTATGCAGAAAAGTAAAAAAAAGAACATTTAAAGCTCTAAGAAACAAGTTACAACATTTTTCTTCTCAGATGACACAATTTAATACTTTAAGAGTTTTCTACACAGCCTTCCATTTTTCATGATCTGTCTTGAACTTTCTTATAAAGAAAGAAAAACATTTTAACTGTAAGTTTCCTCAATCTGTCCTTTCCCATTTAAAATATGAATTAATCCTATGGAGATGCCTGTTATCTAATAGTATTGCACAGGACATCAGAAACATTTCTCCAAATGTAGGTCTTTTAGTGATGTGCTCAAAATTAGACAGGAAGAATATGGACCCAATTAGGAAAAAATTAGCTCTGTTCTTCAGTAATGCAGAAAACATTACACATGAATGTTCTTAAAACCAGAGGTCAATGTTAACACTAGCACCGTACGGTTAGCTGTTCTGCAAGCTAGCTCCACAGCACTGCTATCGCTTCCAGTATCAGCTCTGAATAGAGGTTGCCAATCTGGTCAAAAGGCAGCTGTTTTGAAAACTCCTCAAGGATAAGAACACTTCTGGACTGACAGAGATTTGGAGCTTGTTGCTTCGGTGGGAAAAGTTCAATGAAATACTTCACTGCCGAAATAGCTACAACAGTTGGATCTATTCTCATGTAAAGATACTTGCTCTCCAGTTTCAACTGTAGTGAAGCAAGGCCTATGTCTGCAGAGGACCTTTAGGCCTCTTTTGAACTCCTGTATACTGTCAGCTTTTAAGTCAATGAATTAAAACACTTTAAAAAGAAAAAAAAAATTATTTCCACCTAAGCATACTTACATATTTAAGACCTGGTGCTTGCCTGAATGTATACAAGTTCAAAAAAGGGAAGATACACAATGCTACTTGCAGATGTATGCATAATAAGAGAAAAACAAAAGGAAAAGATATTATTCTAAAGAGTCTATGAATGACTGCCCCCAATGAGTAGTAGTTTGGTTAAGAAGAATTACTTTAAGCTGTTGATCAAATACTGACAGCTTATCTCCTTAGAACACTTGCACATGTTTTTGAATGAGTATCAGGGGCTGGTGCATTGCCAGAGATGCTCACTCTGCTTTTGAACATGTAAACCAACTTCCACTGCAGGTAGATGGGAACAGTACATGTAGTTAGCGTGAAGGCACCAGGGAGGGGAATATTCTACCTAAGCAGGGCTGCTGGACAGTAACTCGTGTGGACAAGCTCCTTAGTTCTGCAAAAGAGTGGTTTTGTAATCCTGCCTCATTGACAAGTACCGCAGGCGCTCACGCATTTCATGAAACATTAATTAAAGGATTGCTTTCTCTGGTTCGCCAGTATTTTACTTCTGTGCTGCTGAGCATCCCCATGTTGAGAGAGTATTTCTCTGACTAATTTTAGGCACACGGGCAACTTCTCCTGTAATTAGGCAACAGACATATGGTGGTTAGACTGTACCTGTCACAAGTTGCCATGTTGATTTTGTGAAGATATCAGATGAATTCTGCAGGGAGCATTCACTGGATCTCCTGCAGTGCTCGCGCTTATTGTGTGATTGCTGCACTACTGAGGGCGTGTGCACAGCGCATCAGATCACATTAACACGCTGCTGTCCATTCACCTCCCAGCAGACTCGCACCTGACTCCATCTGGTGAGAACCAGCCGCTGCTGACTGCAGCACTTGGAAATCCAGCAGTTTGTGCCCCCCAAAGACCCCGGCAGCTGGTCCTCCAGTATGGGCAGCACAGACCTTATTGCCCATCTAAACCAAAAGCTGGGCTTAAAACCAGCCACTTCTCATTTGCACCAGACCTGACCCTAGTTTCTCCCAGTTTTAGAATGGAAAAGTTGAAACTGCATAGATGTAAGAAGGTCTAAAATGCCCACTGTATTCCCCCACTCCACCTTTTCTTTTAATTCCTTGGTCCCAAGCCAGAAAGGATGGTAAATTCAAAAAGACATATTTAGCATGAAATAATCTAGGGGATAACATTAGTATTTCTGTAGATAATCTCAGATAAATCATAGTCTCTGCTATTTATCTGAGATTTGCTTGATAGGACTAATAGGATGATTTTTACTCTTAATGCCTATCTGTTTCTAGACAGGCGATGTGACTACCCAGTGTTGGATTTCCACTGCAAATTAAACTTGCTTTCCCATATGGCAGTAACTGAAGTATGAGATATCAGTAGGCGTATAAAACAGAGAGTACAAGATAGATATACAGCAGAAGCAAACTATGCCAATTCTGAACACATTTTTATGCAAATTGAAAGCTAACTCCAGCATTTTTAACTAAACAGCGTAAGTACATTTTCAGACTTCAGAATCAAAATAGATGTAGGTATTTAGTTTAGATCTATAGGTATATAGACCAATTATTTCTTATTTTAAGAAAATTATGTTTAACACGGATCCAAAATAATGCAAGATTATGCAAATCTAAATAAATATTAAAAGAAACATCCCTAACTTTGCGAAGTGGGTATTCCAATAGTTTTTTCGTAATTTGAACCTTCGTCACTATTTATTGCTTCTTGCTGTTAACACTGCAAAGCTACTTTAGAAAATGGGATTTTACTTTATCTCACATATCAATAAAATTCTTAATGAAGAATGCTATTGCTTATGTTTTGCACATGATGACACCAAGTGATGATACCAAGAGTCTGAATAAGCCTCAGTTGAATTTTTGGGCTTGGTTCAAGTTTTCAGAGTCAAAAGTTCAGAAAACTCTGCGTGTGCGTGTTTTTCTAAGTGAGTGTAAATGTATCCACTAATAAAAGAAATGCTCCGGCTATACAACCTGCTTAGCTTTTTATCCAGTTTCATTACCAGGTGTTTAATTTTTCAAAGCTAGAGATGAAATTTCAGAATTCTATTTTAATAATATTTTTCCATAGTGTGTGTCTCTACTGTATTCCATAAATCGTTGGAGAATGATTCTGCATCCAAAATGATAATCCGAATCATAAACCATCTGGGAGACCAGGAGGGAGAACCAACATGGGACACCAAACAAAACAAACAAACAAACCCAACAAACCAAACCAGAAAAACCCACCACCATGCAGTTTCACTCTAAATCTTGTTGTATAGGACTTAAAGATTTAGTACTCCTTTACCTCAGTCTATTGGCTACCACAGGAAGTTCTTGTTTTATTCAAAAATACGTTCAAAACCTTACTAAATCAATATTAGTTTGCTCACTAGAGACTGATGTTTCCTCCATCAATTGCAACATGTTGCACTGAAAAATGTGAATCAGAAAGTCTGCCAGGCACACGACATACTTCTCAGAAATGAGATAGTGTGTCTTAAATTGGTAAAACTGGTCAACAGTAGATTCCAACTTTCAATTCATGAACATAGTTTCTTAGTAAATACTGTATTATTTTCTTTTTCCCATTAAAGATGGTTGTGATAGAGACTTAATCACCCGAATAACATGACTGACTTAAGTTTAAAGAAAGCTTTTCTTCATAAATCAAAACTTCTTTTCTCTAATGCTGAAATACAGCTGTAGGAAAAGCATAATTTAAAGGAGGATACTTCTCAATTAAAAAGCAGCAAAGTATTGTTAAAAATTTTCTCCTGTTTGTTTAAATATTTCCAGTATTGGAAAAAATGCTCAGCAAAGCTCTATGGTTTTAATTCTTTACGGTACAAACTAGTTCAGCTGTTCCGCCAAATTTCTTGCTAAGAGCTAGGAGTTCTCTATCCAAATGGTGTATAAATACAACTTAATGTGCTATGAAGTAAGAAAGTAGTAAATCACAGTGTGTCCACATCTGTAATTAGGAAGCCATAAATTCCAAACAAGTGAGAGGTTATTTGCTTCTCATGTATGCATTTGTGGGTTCATATAGACACCGATACATTTCTACTGTGCTGTAAGAAAATCCTGCAGCACACAGAAATCTGCCTCCATGGGGGAGCTAGGGCAGCTGTTTGTTGTAACAGACTTTGTTTATTTAAGGACCACAGAAATTCTTCTCTGGCTGGGAGAGCACTGTCTGGTTACAGTAAGCTCATTTTACACTGGCATTGTTAAATTCATTTATTGAAATAGCTCCTGGCTCTACATGCAGAACCTCTCCTCAACCCACCACAAAGATGAAAACAAAAACTAAATAACTACAAGTGCACAGAATGAGATGTCCTTGAAAATAGTATCTTGCTTGGCAAGCAACTGTGTAAAATATTAGCGAACCAGCATGTGGCCCTGACAAGGGGAGACATCAAAATTCTTTCCCTTTCCCTTCCTCATTTTTAATTGTTCTTTTGGAGAAATGATGCAAACTGAGTCAATCACAGTGTTTGTTTAGGACTAGGAAAGGCCTCAATTTAACTGAGACCTTGGGGAAGTCTCAAACACAAAACAGAACACTCACAAATTTGGTGGCACATAAGGAGAAGCTGTATTTATCAGTCTGACACCTTCTGGAGAAAACTTTTTGTTTTTAAAGAAATAAATGTAAACAACCTTGGAAAATGAATACTGAGATCTCCAGAAATCCGATTATTTCTTAATACATTCCTACAAAAGATAGTGTATTTCCATCTTTCTAGTAAGTTTACATATGATACTTTAGGCAACACACACACCATGTGTAAATTGTTTACAGTGTTCTGCAAATCATTTAAGGGGTTATGTATAGTAAAGGAGTAATATTTATCAAATTAGCTTGTAAAAGACAAAGCATGCATAGGATAAATGGAATAACAATGAAGAAGTACTGTATTCAGTCGTAACATCCCATTTAAAAGTGCTTTAATTAACAACAGTCCTTGCATACTATTAGTAACTGAAACAAAGGAACAAATTATTAAGAGGTGCCAATGTTTTTCACCCTAAGTGAATCCTCACATGATTATTTATGTCATATTATTATATTATTTATAATTGATTGTGAGGAGAAATCATTTCTGATTTTACCACACCCTTAATTTGTTCTTGCCTTTCCAAATATTACTTCAACAGCAATGCTGGTAATGGTCCAGCCTTGAGAAAAACATAACTACTGAGGCTAGATTACCAGAACTGAGTGCTATACCAAGCACAGTAGGTGATGAATGGCAGTCAGATATGAAATAGAGTCAGGCTACTCAAAACATCCCAAGGGCAAAAGATCAGACAGAAAAAATCTCCCTGGCTGCTTCTTCAGAAATAATGCTTTGATTCTCTGTGCTGAAGTGACTAAGCAACATTTTTTACTAATTTTTTTTTCCATCTCTTTGTGGCTGGTACTCTACCTAGTAAACACCTAACACCATAAATTCCCTCAGTCTCATGGTCCTGTTTCCTAAGCACGGCTCTACAACCAAGTTAGCAACAAGCTTTCTTTGCAGTAAGTAGAAAACCTATTTTGATAAACTGAATGTTGTGCATCAGTTTATTTTTTACACTGCATGAACAAATATTCATTTCCAACACACACCCTGCACGTTACATCATGCTTCCCCATAGTAAAGTTTACATAGATGTCTACGTGTTTGCATCTTTCATAAGCCAAGCTCTAGCACTAAGTAGCAATTTAACCAGAAAATGCATAATTCAACAGCTCCCCAAACTTCCCTGTTCACAGCCACATTACATATGTTTCTGCTTCAATTCAACACCACGAGGATCTTTGATAGACAAGTCTGTTACTCCTGCAAACTTACACATACACACAGATCTTTTAGACATTTTCAGCACTCACTCTTCTTAGGATGTTGGTATTTGCATGATCTGTTCCTACCACTTGCAGTTCTGATTCCCAGCTACCCTTACACTGAATCAATATTGAAACAATCTTCACACCAAGCTGGCCTTTCCCCAGTACTAGAAGCTGTTTTATGTGAAAGAAGGATCTGCTTGAACAACTTGGTTCTCCTAAAACACACCTTCATCTCTACCCCTGCAAAGAAAGCTCAAAATCCAGTCTGCCAGTGCCAATGACGCATCTGGAAGAAACTGGTTAGTGCAGAGAAGTAGGGGAAGAGAGGGAGGCAGCAAGCTCCTTTGAGTCTATGACTGTTGGGACTCATTTTGCCCACTGTGTTCCCCCCCACAAATAGTGCAGGTAGTGGAGGAACAACAAAGGAAAAATACCCTATGACTCCTG
The DNA here is from genome assembly GCF_000690775.1 of Eurypyga helias. NCBI lineage: Eukaryota > Metazoa > Chordata > Aves > Eurypygiformes > Eurypygidae > Eurypyga > Eurypyga helias. The sequence continues at coordinate 74,675 of NW_010257152.1, forward strand.
AAAGGCATCAGCGTCAATTCCAGCTCCGAATATCATCTCTGCTTCTAGTTTTTACGCTCGTGGCTTTTTCCCAAGCTTGTGTCCCCACTCAGCACGCTGGTGTCTCTCTGTCCCTGCTGCAGTGAGCAGCTCTCCAGAAGACACACTGCAAGCCTGCTCCTTTCCTCTCAAGAGAACTGCCTGGGGAGAGGCCTTCCGGACAGCACCCCAGCACACAGACTATATTTTGTCACACTGCCTGCTGGTTTTGAGATGGTGGGTGGAGTTAAAGAAACAGTAGATAATTCTCTTAAGTTGAAATGAGAAAATAGGGAACAAGGGAAACTCTTCTGAAGCTCAGTGAAAACTGAGGGGAGAGAGAAGTTATCTTGATTCTTTCAGATGCCCGCTTTACCAACATGTCAGAGGTAGTGTGGTAGCAAAACTCAAATTCTTGAAACAAGATCAGCAACCAGAATGAACACCAGCTCTAAGAAATGGGAACAGTGCTCCAAGGATTTCCTTCACGTTTCTCAGAAGGGTCACAACTACTCTTCCGCATGGGGCATTTCTGCTTATTAAATACCGAGTGGAACGGTATTCAGCGCATCCAGTTCTGCCAAGCCACCCAGACAAAATTCAGACCATTTCTGTGAGATCACAGGTCAAGTCTACAGTATTTTTCTTTTATTCTTTTCAGGAGACAGAGATTATATAAAATCCATCTATTCTGTTAGCACTGTCAGACCTCTGCTGTACACAGGTGCTTGATGTATGGTATTAGCTTTCCAGGCATTTTGATACCCTGCCATTCCAATAAGCTATTGAGATTGAAAAGTGAATTGAGAAGAGAGGAGGAAAATGCTTTGACTCCTCTGACAGCCAAGAAGAATTTTACAAATGCTCCATTCCCCCCGAGGTATCACCAGATAAGCACGAGCTCTATTTCCATTCAGCTGGCACTTGCTCTATAATACTGCTGGCTGTCACAGGAATGAAGATGTGCTACCTTCTGGAGAATGGCACGAGAAAATGTGACAAGTTGTGAAGGGTCATCAAGAAAATCTGCGTTAACCTCTGTGACCATAAAGCACTGTGCTTCTGCAGCTGGAGGTAAAACCCACACAGTGCAAAAAACCAGACTTGGACAGAACTATAGCAGCATATAGCACTTTCAGAGAGTTTCAGATCTGGGTATTTTTGTTCAATAATTGTACCTAGTGCACTAGATGTCATTAGGAAACTGTTCCCTCATGAAAATGTGCTGTTTTATTTGAATGGTTTGAACTACGTGGTTTGCTCATATAGAGTTGAACAGGACTGTTCCACACAGATGGTCCTATTTAAAAGAATGAGCAAATAGATACTTTCAAAGCTTACTGGAAGATGGAAGCATCAATTGGTCATCTCTAACTGCAGCTACCAAGCAAGACTTTGGGGTAGGCAGATCCACACACAAAAAAAACCAAACACCCACAGAAGAAAGCTCAATGGGCCTCTGAGAAGAGAGCTTTGCAGCACAGCTCACTGAAGTCTCTTCAGTGCCATGTTCAAGGTGGTACAGGGTACCTCAAATCATCTCTGCCTTCTGAAGCGACAAGACCTCAAAGAACCTACCATGCAGAAACACCAGATTTTCTTTACTGTTAACTTATGCTCTCAAGGTTTTGGGCTTGAGAAGTAATTCATCATAACAGTATAAAACCACAAGATATTTTTCACCCAGAAGGATGAAATATAAGATTTTGCTTTATACTGGATCTACTCTACACAGGATCTCAAGGTGGCACGTTTTACTGTATATCCACCCATTCTCCTCCATGGTTTTCAACTTCTCTAGGCATGAATGAAACTCTACCTACTCACTCATCCACATTGCTCACGAGAGCTGCTGCGTGCCAAAAGCAGAGCTCTCCTAAAATCTCCTAAAATAAAACACAAATCGTTTCTGGTTTATTTTTTTTAATTTAGGGCAGGGAGAGGGAAATTTGCGTGCTTGATATCAGAGCTGATTTTAAAGACCAACCACCAGGAAACATCACTCATGTGGAAAAGGTGAAGAAGAGTGGACTGTAAGTTTAGGTTACATGAAACTGCAGGGCAGGTCAAACCATGTGTGGGCAGGATGACCTGGAACCCATACCTTTGCTCAGAGTCCTTGTCAATCAACCTTCTCCTTTAGTAAATGGGGAATTAGCCTCTTTGTTCACTCCGCTGGTTTATAAACTCTGCTGGTTTTCCCCTACTGCTGGGGACACTGGAGCCAGGGATTTAAATCTGCCCAAGGAATTGCTGTTTTGTACCATTTTGGTCCCATTTGTCCTCTTTCCTTATTTTTCTTCTAAGGTAATCCTCATTAGGCAGTCATGTTGGATCTGCCTCCTTCCTAACCCTGAGTTGAGCATTAGCAATCTCCTTGCTGAGCTGCTGTAGGAAGAGAGATGGTGTGCTCAGGAATAGATAGGGGGATTACCGGGAATGAAAATTAATTGCTAAGATTTTGGGATGCTGAATTCACTGAGATGAGAGTGGACTAGGAAAAAGGTATAAGAATCTCACAGAATGAGCTGTCAGAATCTAGGCAGTGCAGAAGCCTCCAAAGTGCTATACAGGGATACCATATTTTCATCATTTTGCAGGGTTTAAAATGTCTTTGTTCTGTCAAAATGTGTTAGGCACATTTGAGCTGCTCTGTGCCATTGCTGCCATTTTTCTTCATGGAAATTCAGAGAAGATTCCTTGGTGCTAATACACAACAATAGGATACAGTAGAAACATAACTGTTCAGTTAAGATACCTCTGACGGGATAAAGCTTCCTGCACCTAAGCTAAAGAAAAATCATCTTTACCTCAAGGATTAGAACTATCATTCACTGAAAGGAAGCTGTTGAAGAATCAGACATTGTTGAACAATGCTTAAAACTCTAACTGATATGATCTGAAAATGTACTTTTCACCTAGTTATGAACAGACCTATTGGTCACTGGGCTGGGTTTTTGTTGTTGTTTGTTTGATGGTGGGTTTTTGTTTGGTTGGTCGGTTGTTTGGTGTTTTTTTTTTTTTTAAATATGAAACTGTCCCTTTATTAAAATTGAAATATTAGCAATTCTTCAAATAAAACAGGAAAATTAAAAGTTTTTGTCCTTATGAGCATGTCTCTTTCATACGTTACAGTAAGTATGTAGATTTGCTTTGATGTGTTTTTAATTATTTTAAATTGCAATGACACAGAAAGTTGAAGTGGACTAGAGTATCAGAGCTACCACTGCAAGATTCTCCTCCCTCAATCTCGTATTTTTCATTTTCCCTTTTCATTAAACACTTCATGATATTTAAAAATATTACATTCAATTTGAAGAATAATGAAAATGTGTTTCAGTTATTTTTGCTTCAGCCCTAAAATAATTTGTCACTAAAACTAAGATAATAAAACACCAGCTTTACAACATATTGCAGATACAGAACTAAACAGCTTTGCTATTAGAAATTCAGTTGCTCATCAGGATTTCATTCTTTATAATATGCAAAGGAATAAATTTCTAGGTTGCCTAGTATATCAACTGAAAAATGCTATAAAATTTAATTGATTCAATGCTTATTATTTGATAATAAAGAACAGTTAATCACCACATTGTATAAATGTAATCAATTCCAGTTAATCCAACAGTTTTAAATCTTATGAATTATCACACCAAATATTTGACAGTTTTCCGCCTAATCATATACTTGTATCAGAAAGCCTGAACTATCAGTAGCATCCAACTATATTATTTTCTTAATACATGGTTAGGGATATTTTACACAGAGTAATTTTTCTGATCAGTAGATTTTTCAGCCCTAATAAATATTCCAAAACCAGAATCATGAGCAGCTTTTTTCCTCCCAGCTTATTTCAATTAAAGCTTTATATTTTATTCAGTTGGTGAATTCTATGGACTAATGTTTTTAGAAATATAACTTGGTTAAACCATAATAGAGTTTTGATTATTTTTTTCAGCATTAATTAATTGACTAGTTTAATCAATGAAAATTGAAGAAACATACGATTACACGCAATATGAAACCAGGACAGAAATGACCAATTGTCATGATACATTTGAAAAAGAAAGAAGAAATCCTACAAGAATTCCTACTATGCCTAATCCAACTTCTCCATTTGTTTGACTATTTCTTGCCATGAAAATAAGAACTCACATGGCTGCAATAATACCATATATGACTGCATTAAGATCTTCAATTAATCAATCTGCATGATTTCTATGGTCACCACCTTACAGAAGGGAAACAAAACCAGGGAACTAAATTATTTGGCCACATCATAAAGTAGAGAACGTAAACTTGGGTTTCTAATTTAGCACTGGTCCCCCATATACCCTTCCTCACGTCCAGCACCAAGCCATATGTCAATCTGAGAAGCTATCTGCCATAAACCTGGCAATCCCTGCTTAGTGAGAGGGTAATAATGTGAACCTCTGACTGCCCCCCCGTGCAGAGTACAGCCCCAAGGACACACGGAGAGGGCAGCGTTGCATCTGCTACACTGGTGGAAGCTACAGTCGGAGACAGTCTCCCAGCACAGTACTCAGACTGCAGTGTTCACATCCTAGGGCAAAGGAAGCTGTGCAGGAAGGACAGCGGTAATGCCGTTTCCGTATTTTAGCAAAGACGCAAATGAGATTCCACCTTCACTTGTACAGAAAAGTGAGAGCAGCGGGAGATTCTCACCACTTAGAAATGTGAGGTGAAACAGCAGAAATCTTCTACCGACATCTCAGGAAAATTTTTATGTTGTTCTGATAGGAAACATGAACACAGTAAGTGTCTGAACGTGACTACAGCAAGAAGGCAAGTTTGAAGTTTGCTTGGTTGCTCTGCACTAAGCACAGACAGAATGAAAGGGTGCGTCTGCCTGTGTCACACCTGCCTGCCATTCTCTCAGAGGAAAATATACATCTTTTCCCTCTAACCTCTTCCTAATTATCTGCTGACACAATGATATTCATTTTCAGTTTCTACCCCTTCTTCAGGTTTGCTCAGCAGTTTTCAGATCTATAGCTGACAGATGAACAGCACAACCACATAAACTTCAGTTTCTTAGGAAACCAGCCTAAAAATTAATATCTGTGCTTTTCATATTTTAACCACAATGCTACAGTTCAAGATCCATCTTAAAGAAGCATAAATACATGTGACTAAATAAAAAGCAAGCATTTAAGTCCTTTGAGAAGCTGAGGCATTATGTTCACATGCTCTAGCTTCCATAATGTACATATGCAAACCACAGTAGTATACGTGCTGCAGATAATATAATATTCAATAAATATAAATATAAAGAAGGAGACACAGCACACTGAAGATATATATCACATTGGAGCCAGGAGAAGGAAAGAGGCTTTCTAGTCATATTTTGCTCTAAAATATGTTATGATGAACACAGGGATTAGCCTTAGGTTTAACAGCTGGAAAGGTAGTAAGTGGGATATATCACCACCAAAGACTGGTTTAGAGAGGGGTATAAAGTATGGACAGATGAAAGGTTATATGCTGTTGAAAATCTCATAGTTTTATCAAAACTATTACAACTTCCAAGGTTTTACTTAAAACCTCAAAAAGCCTGGTGACTTCTGAAATTTTCTTTTAAAAAAAAAAAATATTCCAGTTCTTCCAGTTGTAGCACATTAATTGGAAATATAAACATAATGTACTTCCAAAAGAGCATATAAATCACTTATAGAAAGAAGAAGATTCCAGTTCTTCCGAATCTCATTTTTCCCAGTTCTTATAAATCAATTTTAAAACTACTTGCATGAAACTGAGTGTTTTAACTGTGGTATTTGGGCATCTTAGCCTGGCAATGCAGAGAAGTAAAATGGTATGCAAAACGATCTTGTAACCTCATATCTACATTCTTAATATTGGAAGGATAACTTTGATCTGAGCAGAAAGCATTCTGGAGGAAGAACACATGGGGAAGCAGCATTCCAGTGGGACAGAACCTGAATTCACAGTGCTTGGCACTGCATATCATTTGCCTTTCTTGTCCATTTTTGATGGTACACACGGACTTTTTAGAGAGCAAGCCACCAAAAGTGCAGGACCAGCTTCATGGTCACTCTTTCAGTGCCTCTCCAGAGCACAACAGAAACGCTGGCCTAACGCCCAGGTGACCTCCACTGGGAATTCCCAGTCTGAACAGCGGGAACAGGAAAGGTGATCCAGCTAGCACTATATGTGATCCCACATCAAGAAGAATTTAACAGCACCAGTGAGCTGCTGGTGTGGTTGTCAGCATCAGATGCTGCTTCAGGACCAAGAGGCAGGATTTTTCAGAAGCTGGCACCAACTGCAGCTTTTCACTACGTTTAAAGCATAGAAAATCTCTGTAAATACTAAGTGCCAGCAACAATGAATAGCATTTTTCTCTTAAAAACGCTCAGCACTTTCTGTAACATAGCACCTGGCCAGGGAAATATATTTGCTAATCATCTCAGAAAAGTGACTCTTAAAATTAAATCTTTTAAAATTTAAAATCTCCTCTTCCCCACCCTCCCAGCTAAAAGTATATTAATCCGTTAGAGCTGCATGCTTAAGGGACAATGTTAATTTACCTTTGAAGTGTTCAAAGCAGTAAATAGGTTTGGAAGTTAGTTAAATCATGAAAGCAGGGTTAAGGTATTTGACACCCATAATGAAAAAGCTATTTATTCCAAGCACTTATATTCCAAACCATAATATTAATTTCTGTTATATATGATCAGATAAAAAGAGATAGAAAAACTTAAAAATATTATACATAGTAAAAGAATTATAACACCAGTGTCGTATACCTAAATTGCATGGTGCACTGAAATTCCGTGAGGGGTGGGAACAGTGTGGTAACTGAACACTATTTAGATATGCATATTAGGTGGCCAACAATTTCAACATGTAATAAGCTGCCTCACTGGTTTTCAAACATTTTTTTTTACATGGAATCCTGCAACTTGCCTGATAAATATCTTGGTATGAATTTTATACTGCCATTAGAAAATCAAGTAACATGTAACAAGCATCTGATCATAAATTGTTTGACTGAATTGGAATTTTTTTTTAACCTTACTTTTCACACTTAACAATTATTTTACACTTGTCCATACAAAACACTTGTAAAATAAAACTGACTGGGTTTTTTTTTTTAGATATACTCCAGTGTTGGACACTCATGTTTCACCTCATAGTCAATGGTAACAGCTATATTGTTATTTCCTGAAATACAGGGTCACTAATAGAAAAACAGAGAATAAATAGCTGTAACGGAAGAAAAAAAATTACAATGTAAAAGACTAAGAAATACTTCTGAAAGACAAGATAAGTCTTGAGGAAAACATAAGTCAACATGCATTTCCCTAAATAATGTTGATAATACTCCTGTTCAAGCTACAATACATGAATTTCAAGTACTATCAAGCAGTAAATTCCTGTCTAAAATGTTATTTCCTACAGTTACTTTTTTTTATTTTAATACCTTAATGGATTTAAATGGATTTTGATATATCATGAAGAACTACTTATAACTGAGAGGTTTATTTTAACATGCTAGGTTTTTCTTGTAATTACTACTTTTTTTTTTTTTTTTACTTTTTCATAAAAGTAATAAATATTAAGGTTTACCTAAGACATTATTTCAACCATGCTGCAATTACGATCATGTGTTAATATGTCAGGAATCGTGACAAGAATATCATTCATCTGATAGCTATTCACTCTCAGTCAGTTTTACAATTGTCTCTGGCAAATTACTGCATTTATTTAACTTCACACCATCCAAACATGAAATCAGCACAAAAGGTGATATAAACCAAAACCAAAAATCTCAAAGGTCAAGATAAGGACAGGGAGGGATCATTCACCAAATATGATCCAGCTTGGGGTCCCTCCCATGGGAGATATTTCTGTATGAACTTCTCCAATGTGAGTCCTTCCCAGGGACTGCAGTTCTTCGCACACTGCACCAGTGGGTCGTCCCATGGGGTGCTGTCCTTCAGGAGCAGTCTGCTCCAGCCTGGACTTCCTTAGGATCACAAGTCCTGCCAGCAAAGCTGCTCCAGCCTGGGCTCCTCTCTCCGTGGGGCCAAAGCTCCTGCCAAGAGCCTGCCCCAGCATGGGCTTCCCAAGGGGTCGCAGTCTCCTTTGGGCATCCCCCTGTTCCAGCGTGGGGTCCTCCCCAGGCTGCAGGTGGGTCTCTGCTCCCCTGTGACCCTCCATGGCTGTGGGGCACAGCCAGCCTCACCACTGGCTGCACTGTGGGCTGCCAGGAAATCTCTGCTCCGGCACCTGCAGCACCCCTTCCTCTCCTTCTCGCACTGCACAGCAACATTTTCCCCTTCTGAAATGCGTTACCCCAGAGGCACCACCACCATCACTGATGGGCTCAGCCTTGGCCAGGAGCTGGTCTGTCCTGGGGCCCGCTGGCACTGGCTCTGTCAGACATGGGGGAAGCTCCTAGCAGCTTCTCAGAGAAGCCACTCCTGCAGCCCCCACTACCAAAACCTTGCCACGCAAACCTAGTAGTGCCACTACTACACTGCCTTATTTAGCTCTTTTAGCCATGGGACAAAAGTTACACTAGACATTAATAATGCAAAATACTGCATTTCATAACCAATGTACTTCCATTGCTGTATCAAGGCATGCTTTACTTCTAGATGATGGGGAAGTTGAGTCAGAAGATATGGGTGATTAAACTTCAGTCTACTTTATAATTAATTTTGCATTCAAAATAATAATTGTTTCAAAAAGAAGGTGGCTAAAGCAAAATCTGAAGAAAAGACTGGAGGTATAGACAATATAAATACCTTAACTTCACCATTAAGGTATTTTTATGGTTCAGATTTTTTATGGCTCAGTGTTTCCTGGGAAACACATTTGGAAAAATATTCAACAGCAATTAAATCCACAGATGTATGCATGTTTAGAAATTCCCTGTCAAGGAGGAAGATAGCATATTTGGAGTACAGACAGCTTCTAGCAGTCAGACAGAATGGGGACACATAAAGGCATGAAAATTTGCTGAAGCCTTTTAAAATTAAGTCATTCCTCACACAGTACTATTAAAGTCATACTGCTGTTAGTCTGCATTGTCAGCAAACACCTTAATGACTCAGAAGGTTGCAGCCAAGATACTTTAAAAGTGCCATTAAGCCTATTAAATTTATTTGCACTTTATTGATGTAATTTTGCATTTAAAATCAAGTACCAATGGAATTTAACGACTCAAAGTTTATTAACACTTAAACAAAAGTCTAATTTCACAGAAAGCCAAAGGTTCCGAGGGTCAAAATCGATGCTAGTATGGAGGTGTACACGCTCTAGTAAATGTTCCATGGAAGAATAAAACACTCTTCTGGCTGCAATGTGAGATGATACAGGTCTGAAAACAGGCTGACACATTGTGCCTACAGCTCCATACACCTAGATCCCTGTAGTTATCAGAGCTGTACATCTGTGAGGGAGCAGTCAAGCAAGGCTATATCTGCATAACTACGATACACATCTTCTGATGCTGAGAAAAGCAGGGCTTAGCACTGGCCTCATCTATTTGGTTGATAACGGGCAGCAGGAGCAACCAACTACAAGGCCAACACAAAAGCTAAAAAACCCAGTGATGGGGGAAAAAAAAGTGTCCATAAAATTTAATTTTGCAACAATTGCAGTTAACCACAGTAACATTCTTTCAACCTAAGACACTTAGAACCCAAAGCTATATAAATTTGGGGAGTATTTTTTAAAATTTTTTTGTCTCAAAATTGGTAAGGATCATCAAGGCTGAAACACTCTCACAGGACAGTCATACAAAAATCTATCTTTTCAAAGGCCTTAGTCAAAACTTGTGGCTAGCACTGTAGTTGTTTCTTTTCTGAAACAAAAGAAAAGCATTTGACAAAGTTTCTCTTGTGTTTATGAGAATGTTTTCACTCTGTTTTCTCCTGGGTTTCAAACTGTGATTTGGAAAGAATGTGTGCATTGGAAAAGGAAGGGAAGAACAGCTTCCAAGGTAGGAGAAACGACCTTTTATTAGCTTTGATTTGGGAGCATCAACACTGTTGGCACAGGCTGATCTTCTGTGATTCAGGATATTTGCCTGGGGGAATCCTGCCTATCAAGACTCAAAATAAGTTACCTCTGCAAAGATGGGAAATACACTGTTTGCCAGTATAATTTTGTTTTTCATTAATGTGACATGATTCTACTGGTATGCTTCTTCAGCAGAAACAGACTTCTCATTAACTATCTTCCCTCATCTGTCACAGGGAGTTCATCTTCTTTGCTATAGATTTTGTTTTTCTGTACATAAAATTGCAGAATTTTAAATTTTTTTCAAATTCATTAAAAACCACAGATATTTGGTTTTGTAACAAAACTGCTCCCTTTGCACTGCAAATATCCACAGAAAACACTGAAAAGAAGTTATGAAAAAATATTTGCTCTGTGGGTCTGAAATCGAGAAATGAAATAACAATACTACTGGATGTGCACATTTTTAATTTCTTCAAATTAAATAGCACTGTATTTGCACAAATCCAGAAAGGCAGGAATAGCTCAATTTAAATATATTTTCTTTTTTTCTTTCCAGAAAACCATGACATTCTAAAAGAAGGAAGGAGAAAAGTGATTAACACAGATGTTTTAGTTGTCCCATCTTGCTTGTACAAGAAAAAAAAAAAAAGTCAAAAAAACCCCCAAATCAACAAGAAATAAAAACCAAACATTTGGAACATTGACTCCTTTGAAGGCAGTTGAGAAGGAGAAAGTGAACAGACAAATAAGGCAGAGTTGGATTTACCTCTGCACAGGGCAGGAACTAAGGCCTCCAGCCAAGGAGTTTGGGCTTTTACTGTCTTTTACTCTGCACACTCGAGTTCTCAGAGGTAGCCTTAGCTAGCAAGCAATGGGTTAATTTTCTGTTCCACTAAAGTTTTCCTACATGCCTTTTCGACAAACGGCTTTGTGTCCAGTTCTTCCTATGTATCCTGAGGGTAAGAGCATGTCCTACCAAGATGTGCCATAAGATAAAAGAATGCGAACTGGGTCTTCAGACGACAGCACTAGCAGTGGTCATCAAATAAATCCCGCAGGTAAAATATACATATTAAAAGAAACTAAGCAATTAAGAAGGCAGGTTTGAATTCCTCTCTCCTATGCCCAAGTCCTAAGTAATTATAATGGGAGCAAGAGCAGAACCATATCAAAGAGCTATGGTGTGCTGTGATGCAAATAAAACAATTAGGAATCAAGGAATTAATAAAGACTTCATTTGTGTCAGATCTGAAAGATCTAACCTATATAACTGGCTTTAATTTGATATTTCTTTCTAGGGCATATGACAGAAATTTAATTAAATCAATACATTGCTCCACAATGTTAAGGTTTTTTTTTTTTTTTTCACATGTCTATACTTGCTTCTTGACCATTATTAAACTCAGTAACTCAAGTCAAGTAAATGTGAAAAATTAAAGGAAATGCCTATGATAAGTAGCCAATTGTTTGCAAGGGAATATTCTTCTTTTTTTTAAAGTAATTTTTATTATGAAGGAGAAAAAAATTTAACAGCTCCACCATCTAGAGCTATATATTCAGAAGAATAATATTAGGGAATAAATTATTCTGTAAATAATGTTTGACAAATTAATTGAAAGTTTTCTGAGAAATACTTCACCATTATTGCAAATATACAGGTAAAACTTGTGAAAATGTGTACAAAACAACCTGAAATATTAGCAGGTAAATGTTTTTATGGACGTATTAGAAATTTTCTCTGAATTTTGGAAAAGCAATTATAGAGAGAACTGGTGGACACATTTCTGGTTTTCTGGACTCAACAAAAGTGTATTTATGAGTCACACCTAAACACCCACATCCACAAAACTCACAGCAAGGCACCATGATTCTCATTCCAAGATCTTGCTCTGTAAAAACTGAGTCCCCAGAAAACAGGAAGGAAAAGCAACAGCAACTCTATTCTTTACTTGGAAGAGAATTAAACAAGACGGGCTCCTTGACGCTACACTAGGGGAAAATATAAAATCTTACTGGAGAGGGAAACAAAAGCTGGCGTATCAAACAACCACAAGTTCAAAACTGAATGTATGGATGGGAAAAGCTGGAGATGCCCTTCTACCAGCAACCAAAACAGCTGTAGAGAATAAAAATCAGTGCTTTTATCAGACACATTACTGGATTAAGCTCTTGTAAGACCATGTATTCTTGAGTTTGGGGATGTTGCCTTTTTCTAATAATTTTATCTCTAAATTTAATTAATCTACAACCAGTTTCTAATAAGACTATTCCAAACATGTCAGTCTATGTTTTAATGTGAAAAGGCTCAACCTACCTATTCCTTAGCAACCAGTTTACTTTGTGTATAAAGCAGCATTATTTCTAGCAGCAAAACTGACCGCAGTGATCTGTCTCGTCCCTTATGAGAAATTATGATTTTTTTTTTCCATTGGCAAAATAACTTTTTGCCAGCTTTGTTTCCCAAGTGTAACATAAAGAACATAAAGATTTTTTTTTATTTCCACCCAACCTGATCAGCCTTTTTGTCTAAAAAGAGATTTTTTATATTTTTTCACTTTCTATTGAATTCTATACCAAGCTAAAAGAAGTATAAAACGCATTCTTGAAAAAAAAAGTCTGCAGCATTCTTTACCATTTAAATAGATCAGTCGAACCAAATCACCTCAATAAGAACAGAATTAAGAGAATATCTAGTCTGAATTATGCTTTTAACTTTAAAAAGCGATCGTTGTGTTTACCTCCGAAGAGCATTCTGAGATAAATGGCTGCTATTAAAGTGATGATCCCATCAACACATGGCAGCCTTTCTCTTCTCATACACTGTGAAGAAAATAGAATTATCCCACTAGTTGGAACCCATCTTATTTCTCATGCCTCACAAACTGAGAAAAATGAAGGCAGTATCATCAAGTCTTAGCTATCTTAGAAAGAACAGGTCAAATCCCTTTCATCCACATTCACAGACGGGCAAAATCGTTAAAAAGGTTCTAATGAATTCCTACAGAATCTCCTATTTCTTCCCAAATGATGATACAATTATTTGCCTTTTACCTTAGAAACATGCTGCTGATCCAGTCCTTCCCATCTCTCATTCACTGTCAGCCTTCTCCTGCACGGGGTTTGTAGTATTAAGACTAACAGCACGAATATTCCCTTTCTTGAAAATCAAAAGCACTTTACAATATTTCACAAGTGCTTTACAAAAGCAGATATAATATTAACTATCACAACATACATATGTTCTACCTAACATCACAGTCTGCCTGTCACAGGTATCAAAAGACAGACTGAAGTGCCCAGTATTCCTGGATGCAATAGCAGTACAAGAAACAAGGAATCCCGACTGCTAGTTTTCTGACTTAGACAGTCATCAAACCACTTTTCATAGAATCACAGGATGACTTAGACTGGAAGAGAGCTTAAAGCCCATCCAGTTCCAACCCCTCTGCCATGGGTAGGGCCACCTTCCACTAGACCAGGTTGCTCCAAGCCTCATCCAGCCTGGCCTTGAACACATCTAGGGATGGGGCATCCACAGCTTCTCTGGGCAACCTGTGCCAGTGCTTCACCACCCTCTCCGGGAAGAATTTTTTCCTGATGTCCAATCTAAATCTCCCCGCTTTCCATGTAAACCCATCACCCCTTGTCCTGTTACTACAGACCCTTGCAAAATGTCTACTAGTTAATATTCTCACTAACTCTTAAGCTTCAAGTTCCCATGCAAATTGATCTTTGACTATAACTCTTTCAGCATCATTAATTAAAGTGTTTAGTTTGAAGCAACCCTGAAAGTCACGTACATTCAAAATCACTATTCAAAGGCACTAGACAGAGAAAAACTCCATTAACTTTGCTTTTGTTATAAATAGGAACGGAGTCTTCCTCTTTCACAATTCAGTCTAGAGATAACACACAACGGAGGGACATCAACATATAAATACTTATTGATGGAGGTTATGAAGAATTTGATCAGGAAAATCTTTACAAATATATTGCAACCTTGGACTTCCGGAGGG
>NW_010257153.1:0-15046 GCF_000690775.1 Eurypyga helias
TCCAACCTAAACCATTCTGTGACTGAATTCCAGAGATTAAATCTAGTTGTATATGATAATTAGTTATTATGTGTTACATGTGTTGCTTTCAGTTTCATTAGAGGTTTCTTTATTCTCAGATTGTGAATGAGGGCCCACAGTTGGAGCCCAGAGTAGTGGGTTTTTTTTCTATTGCTTTATAAATCTTTCTTTCAGCTCCCCTCCACTGTTTCACCAAGTAGTTTTGCAGCACTTTTAAGTAAGGATCCTGCAGCACATGCTTATGTTGGCTTACCTTGGAAGTACTTTGCCCCTGGCTGATTGTGGAGCAGATTTTCTCTGTGCTGCGTGGGTTCTGAACATAGCAAGGTTTATATTGACTGATTTCTAGTTAATAAACTATGACAGGCATAATAATTAAATGTCTAAACTGAACAAGATGCTCTGATTTTGAGAACAAGCCTGTTAAAGAGCAACTGAAGATTTGTATTTACAAAACACATGCCACTTGGCATAAAAATGTGCTCTATCAACATATAATGGATGAGAAGATCAAGTGCACCCTTGGTAAGTTTGCAGACAACACCAAGTTAGGTAGGAGGGTTAATCTGCCTGAGGGTAGGCAGGCTCTGCAGAGGGATTTGGACAGGCTGGATCAATGGGCCGAGGCCAACTGTTTGAGGTTGAACAAGGCCAAGTGCTGGGTCCTGCACGTGGGTCACAACAACCCCAGGCAGAGCTACAGGCTTGGGGCCGAGTGGCTGGAAAGCTGTCAGGCAGAAAAGGACCTGGGGGTGTGGGTCGACAGCCGGCTGACTATGAGCCAGCAGTGTGCCCAGGCAGCCAAGAAGGCCAACGGCATCCTGGCCTGCATCAGGAACAGTGTGGTCAGCAGGAGTAGGGAAGGGATTGTCCCCCTGTACTGGGCACTGGTGAGGCCGCACCTCGAATCCCGTATTCAGTTCTGGGCCCCTCACTATAAGAACGACACTGAGGTGCTGGAGTGTGTCCAGAGAAGGGCAACGGAGCTGGGGCAGGGTCTGGAGCACAAGTCCTGTGAGGAGCGGCTGAGGGAACTGGGGTGTTTAGCCTGGAGAAGAGGAGGCTCAGGGGAGACCTTATGGCACTCTACAACTATCTGGAAGGAGGTTGTGAGAAGTGGGTGTTGGTCTCTTCTCCCAAGTGACAAGTTATAGGACAAGAGGAAATGGCCTCAAGTTGCATCATGTCAGGTTTAGATTGGGTATTAGGAAAAATTTCTTCAACTAAATGTTTGTCAGTCACTGGAACGGTCTGTCCAGGGAAGTGGTTGATTCACCACCCCTGCAGGTATTTGAGACACGTAGACTTGGTGCTTAAGGACGTGGCTTAGTGCTGGACTTGGCAGTGCTAGGTTAAGGGTTGGACTTGATGTTCGTAACGGTCTTTTCAAACCTGAAGGATTCTATGTTTCTGTAATGACTGTTGTCCTCTTCTTTTGGGGTGATGAAGAGGATGAGCTATAAAACCACTACATTTTTAAAATGATCATTTGATCATTTTTATTTTTGCATCAAAAGAAGGGATACCCTTATAATTGAAGTTTCTATGGTTAAATGCTGAAAAGAGCTGGTGGACTTCCTGCAAAAGCATTCAAAGTCCTGAGGCAGGGAGGGCAATCAGTAATTCAACAAACTTGTACAAGAGGAGTATCTACCTTTCCTACCTTTATAAAAAAGCATTTTAAAAATGCTTTTCAGTGCAAAAGATACCATATTAACAGTTCCTCCTATCTGTACAGAGTAAGATTTTTTTTTTTATTGTTCCTACACTGATATGAAAAAGGGTCGATTTGTTTTGCATTTACTTTCAGCTATAAAGGGCGTCTTCAGAAAGTAAATAAGGAGTGCCAAAACTCATGATCTGTTTAGCTATTACTCTGTTTGCATTACTGCCAGTAGCTAGTTCATCATTAAGTAAATCGTATTGAATAGGTCTGGGCTTCAATTCATCTAGTCCAAATGCACAGACCATTCTTTTTCTCTTAGTCTTCGTTCAGTTTAATCTAACGGTTTCCCCTGGAGTTTAGGACAGAGTGCTTTAAAATCTCTTTAAGGTATCTTTTCCTGTTGTGCTAAGCATTGTTTAGGATGTAATAGATTTACTTCCAAGAATACCAGGTATGTCATATATTTAATTATGTGTATTTGTTTCTCTTTTCATGACTTAGAATTTGTGAACTCACATCAGAGAAAATGTTTCAACAGAAATCAAATTCCAATTATTTTAAGGTTCCTGAGTAATGTAGGTGGGATAAAGGAACAATTCATGCACTAGAGTAGCCTTTCTCCTGTGTAGTTTCCTAGGGTTTCTCTATGATCAAATTTTGTCTTTTTTTTTCCCACTTTGTGTGCAGGAAACTGAAATTACTTCATCCTAGCAGAACTCGTAAGATTCCCACTGTCATTTTCTTTACCAGATTCTAAGGCTGTTCTAAACAGAGTTATTCAGTCCAAAATTACTGGTCATTCTTGTGATCTTGAAGAGTGATTCATGACATTTCAGAGAGGTTTTCATTCTGTCTGGTGAGAATAGCGATACAACTTAACAAAGCTCCCTGATAAACTGTTCTTCCTTTCCTCTGTGGGAAGGGCATTATAAATGGCTAAAATTTGTAGTAAAATCTGTGAGTTCATGCTCCATTTCAGGGTGACTTGTTCATTCAGCCAGGGCAGACTTTGCATCAGATCCTAGCAAGCACCTGTTCCAGTGACACCATTTAGTTTTAATTGCTTCTCCACCCTCAGAGCAGTATATAAAAAAGGTCCTTATTATCCTGTCAGCTTACAGTAGATGTGTTGAATTCTGTGTCTGCTACAGTGGTACTGTGAGCGTCCTCTCAGCTGGTGTGATTATTCCTCAAGAGCACAAGTGCAACACGCTAGTTGCTGCCTTTAGTAACCTGCCGAGTGTGTGGCTGGCTCTGCCCCGCCAGGCCAGTGCCACGGTTATGAAAAAGCAGTTGTGGTGCCCGCCAAAGCCTAAGCATTCCGCCAGGGCTGTTAATACTCTTCGGCTGGGTGAGCTGGAGCCAGTTGTAGCACCGAGCTCGTAGCCAGACAGCGGCTCTTCTTAGTGTTAATGCCCCTCTGGAAGTCACAGAGGAGAATTGGTGGTTGAGGTTTGTTAGGACGAGGTGGGTTTTTCGTTTAGTTTTTTTTCAGATGCTCTGTACTTGTTTCAGGGAGATGTATTTGGGTGAAATGGTCGTTATTTTCTTTGTTATTCTGAAGATTTTCTTCCTTGTTTGTTTTCCTCATATTAACACATGGCTTCTGATATGGGTGGAGCCAGAGGCACCTCTCTATGGGCTCCCATATGGTCTCCGTGTCTCTCTGGTGCATCACTATCTGTGAGTAATGCTTCAGATACAAAGTTACCTTGTGTCTTGGGCAGCTGAACCTCTCTATCACCTTTGTTAACCAGGAAACAAAGGAGTTGGCTTCCTTTATTCAACTTACCCACATCCAATTGTTTCGACCAAGAGAAGAAAACGCTTTGGAGGACTTCATCCATTCTATTACCATTACTATTTTGTTGTGTTATGTTTTAGGGTTTTTTCCATAATGAGTTTGCTTCCTGTCAACCTGACTGGAAAAGACAAATACTAGTCTTGACATCTACCAGGTGCAATTCCTTATCTGTCATTTATTCTCTATTTAATGGCCAGTCCTTTCCAAATAAAACTATTGCAGAATTATCATACAGCTTAGAGGGGGTTTTCATGACTGACAGCATCATAATTTGGTACGTTTAAATTTGGTTTCTTCACATACAAAGTGTTGAAATGGCTCTTCTAAGAGGCATCAGTGATTTGCATGCCTTCTGATATGAGGGGGAGGATTCATCTTGCCTCAGACTAAACTTCTGATGCATATTTAATGGCACATTAGATGTGTGGCTTTGACTTTTTACAGTTTTTCTACATCTACTTGGAACTTCTGGAATAATTATGTTGTACTCATGCGTGTGACCACAGATGATAATCTGATACCATTTGTCAGTTTGGCAGGTACGTAGCTAAGTGATCTTCATTGAGTTCCCAAAATGTTTCTTTAGAAAACCTATTGAGGAAATAAGATTAGGTTTTAGTTCTCTTTGTTGTCATGAAATACCTTCTCAAGTCAGCTGGACTTGAATCAGTCTCTAAAATAATAAATTTTAGAGCTCAGTTTCTGTTGGCTGAGTACTGGAGAAAAAGGCAGTTTTACCAATAGCGTAGCAAAATATGCATATGCAGAAGCTTCATAACTAATCACAAAACTTAAGGAATTAATGTGCCAGCAGCATGAGGAGGGCAGCCACCATTTGATTTTTGTTCAAGCGCTGTCAAAACTACTAGTCCTTATTTCACACATTTTTGGGTCACTTCTATCAGCTTGGCAGTGCATGTTTTGCAGTTCATTACAGACACTGGTGGAGAGTAGGCAGACGTAGAGTTTAATAAAGGCAGTTGAGGATACTAGGGGTCATGTATTTTGGGCAGTGGAGGCTGAAGTGCTGGACTAGCAGAAGTGTCGTCTTAAGCATGCAGCCATTGCTACCGAGATGGTGACTGTCTCCAGGAGCTGCCCCATCTGGTGCGTTTTGTAGATGTATGTAAGCTACCTTAAAGATAACCTAAAAACCTTCCAGGTTTGGGCAATGATGTGTGGACTAAACTTAATTACCCTTTTTTAAAAACAAAAGAAACCCTCCCAGAAATACAAATAGATACCTGAAAGCAACAGCCAATAGTCAAACCTATCTCAGTGCTCCTAAGGTGTGCTGGAACATTGCCATAGGATCTTGCCTCTGTAACTTGAGTGCTGGCAATGTGCTTTGGAATGGATACTTTGAGTACTTCATTCTTTTCATCTGTGGATTTTTATTACCATTCCTACCTTGACTATTTCTGCTGAATTTGCAGTGCTGATTTCAAATAGTTGCTGACTAAAGGTTTTACCTTGAGATTTCCTTCGTTGTTTTGCAAAGTAGTTTTGTTTGTTCTTGTTGGGTATCAAGGGCATTAATTAAGCTTTAAGGGATTCTTGGATTGTGTAAATGTCAACATCATAGAATATCCTTTTGTTCCTAGTCTGGGGAAGAATGCTCTTTCTTAGAAGATTCTTGTTAAATTATTAACACTATAAATTCACTTTTTTAATGAGGATAAATAATATTTTGATTCTTGTCCAGTTTCTACAACCGTGAGCTACCGCATTTATCCATCCCAAGTCATACCAAGATAATCAAGGCCTTTTGGAAAGATGCATGGGCCAAGAGAAAAGAAGGTAGCAATCATATTCCCACTTATTCTGTATTGATATATGATTATTCAGTCGAAATTAATATTGCTATTTACAGTTACAAAGTGTTCATATAAGATTATCAGGGGTTTTGTGGAAGGAAATAAAAAGGTAAACATATGTTTTGGCATTAAAAAAAAGATCTAAATGTCCCTGTAATATTTATTTGTGACATTCAGGACTTACACAAAGGTTTTGTATGAACTTCCATGGTCACAAGCTGAGTGTAGAAATAAAGTAAAAGCTACTCAGCAACTAATTAGTGTATCTGACTGGTTATTTATACAATATTTGTTGATCTTTTGAGAGGCTCAGTAAAGTTGATTGGATATTTTGACGTGTTTTACAGATGGGCGAACAGTGAATGGGTTGTTGCTCAAAATTGCTGAATAGATATAACCTAGGTGATAAAGGGCTTGTGTGGCTACTATGCAGCTTCGTACAGGACTCTAAGTACCTCAGCTGTTAGATGTTAGATAATTTGAAAATCAAGGTAACAGTATTTACCCAAGACTTAAATATGGCACAGACAAAGGAAAGAGGCCGAGATTCTTTACAATGGCTAAACAGACACTGAGTCAGTACTAACTATGTTATGTTGGGAAGTCTGAGCTCCTGATTCCTAACTGATGGATATTCAGGGTGTTCCCTGCAGTATGCATACCATAAAGTATAGGAGGAAAAATTGCAGATTTAAATTTAAAAATAAAATGTTAACACCCAGAAGAGCAGCTGGACTTCCTTATGCATGACAGGAGCAACAATGGCTTCACCTAAGAAGTGTAAGATTGCCTGAGTTGCGTGCACCTTATAGTCCTCAACTCTGTAAGAGAGGAAACTGCCTGCCATGGACTGGGGTGCAGGGCTTCTCCAGCTGCCATTTAGGTATATTGCTTGGAGCGGCTGACAGGAAACAGGCACTTGGTATGAGGCATACTGTTGTGTGTTACTGTATTTGAAAGACTTTTTCAAACAGCGTTCATAGATACTGAATCTTGAAAACTTTAGCTCAGAATGAAGAATATATAAACAAATAAGCTGTTAATAAGCTCAGGAAATTTTCAGTGTATAAATTGTGACTATAGGGTTATCACACACTGGAACAGGCTGCCCAGGGAGGTGGTGGAGTCACCATCCCTGGATGTGTTTAAGAGACGGGTGGATGAGGTGCTGAGAGATATGGTTTAGTGGTGGACAGATACGGTTGGACTGGATGATCTCTAAGGTCTTTTCCAACCTAGTGATTCTATGATTCTATGATTCTATAGTAGTACTGTGGCATGACTGCGATGGAGCTAGGAGAAGAGAAATAAAAACAACACTAACCTTTGCATGTTCCTTGTGAAGGGGTAGAAATATGGTGGGCAAAAGGTGATTAAAGAAATACAAAACTAGCTGGTCCTCTCGCAAAACTAAGGAGGAGGTGGGAGGGGAAAAAATACACTTTTGGTAACTAAAATGGGGGTTTAAAAAAAGTTTCTCTTCTGATGTTGTCCTTGTCCTTTCATGTCTTGAGATTAAACATGATTAAACCTTTGAAATAAGTAGACAAGGCAATTGTGTGGGGTTTTTGATAAGCATATCCTGCAGATCTTCAATTACAGTGTGGTAGTGAACAGAGAAAACTAAATGATATAGTGTGTCTTGGCTAATAGCATCTGTGGCATTCTAGATAATAAACAGCAGTGTCAGATAAATTTCTTATTCTAAATTCAACGGAATTAGGTCATGCTTTCTTTTTTTGGTAGGAGTTTTGTAATGTGCACCTCATCTTCTTTCATTTTAATTCACCTCAGATCCTCAGCATCCTCATGTTTTCATACTTTACCCTTCAACATAGCATCTAGCTGTCTACAATGTGATAATGTGAGCTACAGGTCTGCTCTTTACAAGGGAGAGGTTTTAATTTTTTAAGGCACTGAGTGATGTAACACCTTGATGGTAGGAAAAGGGCAGAGGTACTGTGGCTGTGTCGCATGGGCAGTACACTGGCAGGCACAAATGGGAAGAATAACATTCTTCTAATTAATTCCAAATATGAGAAGCAAGACAGATTTCAAGAACTTTCAGTTTGAGCGTGAATGTTTTGAATAATGAATGATGGTGTGTTAAATTGTTAATACTTTATCTACAAACTCTGATGTGAAGTAGTTGATGTTACTGCTCGAGTGGACTTAGTTTTCTCTTAGCTTACACTCTGATAAGATTTTGTGATCCAGTAAAATGTTTCCTCATTTCTTTCTTATTTTTACAGCACTTTTTTTTTCTTTTTTTTTATTCCCCTTGACAGACATCTGTAACTTCGTTTTCCGTCTCTCTTTCCTTACCTTGTCACTTAGGTTTGGCTCTGTGAGGTTCTGGCAGTGTAACTGCATTTTTCCTTACAGGCTTTATTCCCTTACGCCACTTCCTAGATCAGTGGGGTATAAACTCTGCTACTCGGAGCATTTTCAGACTCCCTCCTACACACATGAATGTTCCCTGCCTAGATCAACTATCTTGAGTCTATATTCAGAGACACAGAGCGTATCGAGGATAAATCTGTGTTGGCCACCGTGCTGCAAATATGAAAAAAATCCACAGTTTTACACACTAGTATAAGTAAGAGAAGAATCTGGCTTATTAGTTAAGAAATGCTTTGGTGTAATTGTACTGTGAGGGTGACAGAGCACTGAACAGGCTGCCCAGAGAGGTGGTGGAGTCTCCTTCTCTGGAGACTTTCCAAAGCCGCCTGGACTTGTCCCTGTGTGATCTACTCCAGGTGATCCTGCTCTGGCAGTGGGGTTGGACTAGACTGTCTCTAGAGGTCCCTTCCAACCCCTACCACTCTGTGATTCTGTTAGAAGACTCTGCCATAAAATAGATAATCCAGTGAATATGCTTACATGATCTCAGTTTTATTAGACTTGAAACCAAAATACTTAAGCTGTTTTACCCCATGAAGGATTATTCTGACTGCAATTAGTAGATTTTTATAGGTGTACTGAAACAGCAAGGCAGGCTGTTCTTGGGTTGGCCAAGTGACATTTTTGGGGAGGGGGGAATATGTAGAATCAGTGTTTAACCAAGAGACACTATGGAGAAGGACTGCTACTCTACTTTTAGCAGAGGGCAAAGTGCATTTAACCCCTTACTTAGACTTGGATTCCGGGACTTAATTCACCCTTTGACACCGGATGTCCAAGTGTTGGATGTCTTCCCTGAGGAATGGGAGCTCATGGTATTGTGATGGTTGTATGCCAGCCACCTTGGCCTGAAGCTCTTGCAGAGATTGCACGTGCTTGCTAGCTCCTGGCGTTACTGGTACCTCTCACCTTCCCCCTTACTTGTACGTTCAGGTAACATCCTTTGATGAAGAACCTCTAAGTCAGATACGCTGCCATCCCCACCACCAAGTAGAAACCTGGAATGTTGCGGTCCTCTGATTTTGCTCTTGCTGACTTTCTCAAGGTGCATGAAGTAGTTGCAGCATAAAAATCTGTGACTTAAAACCCATATGCTAGGTACAGCTTATGGGACTTGAAGTTGTAATTAGCTGTACTTCCGCTCTTTCGTGAGTTCTTACAGAAGCCTGCTGCTTTTGTTAGGATCAAGCAAAAAAAATAAGGATTTTAATGTTCCTTGCTACACAGAGCCCATGGATCATGAAGTTTTGGCATGCTCGTTGGAGGAGAAAGCTGGTGTCTGAATTTTCTATGGAGTGTAAAGACTGGTGAGGTCAGCTGGTTTCTCCTGCCTTAGCACCCTCAGGCACTTGTCTCCTAGCAGTCTGCCGTAAGAATCCGCTGACCGTCTCAATTCTCCCCGCACAGCTGCAAAACCCATTAGAATGTTTAGTGCTGACAGGCAGAAATGCTGTAAAAATGCAAATTTTCTTCTGCTGAAGGGCAAGATGCCAAGAAATGCTTTTAAAAACATTTCACTGCTGAATAAGGGTTTAGGGGAGTTGGTACAGCTGGAATGCAGTTTTAAGCAATGGGAGAGAAACTTACACCGTCAATAAGATCAGTAGTATTTTGCATCTTTAGTCACGTCAGGACTTTGGCACAGAGTGTTTGCTTTCTGTACTTTTTTTAACAGAAAATAATGGTCGAAGAGGTGGGGTTCTGCTCTGGTGGTGCACAAAAAAAAAGGACTGCTTTGTAGGCTTTAAAATGTCACTGTCTGTCTTCCCCTGCTTAAATACTATGCTTAGAAGCTCTATAGAAAAGCCCAGGATAGAATGATCAGCTTTCAATCAGCAGATATTTTAACTTTTGTGCACATTGATGCTCTGTAGAGCAGTGGCCAAGAGAAATGGAGAGAGTTGTGCCCTTGACTCTGTCAGTGGAGTACTGAGCTGGAGAGATTGCTTTGCTTTTAATTTAAAAGCCAGAAGAATTAATAAAAATAGATGGTGAGAGCTTTTTCCAGATTTTGGAACAATCTGTGCCCTTTGATCAGAAAATTAAAAAATTATGTTTATCTCTCAGCTGAAATAATATAGTGGCTGTGTAACAGTTGATATTCCAGGCTGTTTCTAAGGATATTATTTTCTTCCCTTAACCGGGGGCTGAAAAAAAAGTGAGGAGTTGACTATCTTTCTACTTTTTCCTACTGTAATAATGTACTTCCTATGTCAACGATGCAATAATCTCATCCTCTGTTAGTCCTCCTTTGTCTATATGGGCTGCTCAGGACCAATGTGCATGATACATTCTCTGAGGTGCGGTCACCCATGTTGAACTACTGTTTCTGTGTGGTTGTATTCACCTTAGCTTTCAGTTTTACATCAGATGGTACATAACGAGGACAGGTAGGATTAACCCTTGGCAGTTCAGCAAGTTACTTTCTCTGAGGACTGTCACTACCATCTTCAGAATGTTTTACACAAGTATAAACGTTAAGGCTAAATGATGTGTCTTGTCCAGGTACTTTGTCATAACACTACTGAAGTGCATGCTGTTTCATGAGCATTGCTTGATTCGGCAGTAGTTCTTTGCAGTAAAGTTTCCCCAGTGATCTCAACAGTACACTAATGTAGAATTATTGCATATACTTCAGTATTGTCTAATTTCAGTCTGAACAGCCAGGCAAGTGGTATACAAATGTGTTTGAAGATTCTCACAATTTTTTCTGAGAAAAATCTGGGTCAGCAGCGTTGGCACAAAGGTACCCTGAAGGTGTGTCCAAATTACAAGAGTAGGTTTGCATTTTGAGATCTCAGGAAGATCACAGACTTTGCTTTTTTGTAATCTTGTGGTAAATAAAGATCTATCAGCTGGATAATCTGTCACTGTACCAATGTACTTGTTCATTGTCAAGCTATATCCGAGAAACCATACTGCAAGATGAAGGGGTCATTGGTAGAGCTGACTAAAGATGATTAAGGTATATTATGGTATTGAAGTTGTGTGTATTATCTTAATTATTGCCCTGATATTTTTCTGGAATATTTGTTATAATCAACAATATATTTGCCTAAGTTTTTTTGACTTGTCCTAATTATATTAACCAAATATACCATTAGATAACTAACCCATGTGTAGCAATTCTAAGAAAGAGTTAGTTGTAGATTCTTTACTGAAGACTTAGATTTTATTACTGTATCTTTGATCTGGAAATAAACTCGTATTGTCATGTCTAGAGTCTTAACTCACAAATCCAGACTCTGTTGTTTCTAGTTACAACCAAGATGAGTTTATTTGAAAAAATCACAAAAGATAATAAAAAGCTTTGAATCAAGTCCCTAAATTTATCCACAAGCAATAAACGGCTTGCTTGTGATTTCTTTGTAAGGTACACAGAAGCATTGCTTAATCAGTAGCAAAGATCAGGGCCAGGCTGGACGAGGCTTTGAACAACCTGGTCCAGTGGAGGTTGTCCCTGCCCATAGCAGGGGGGTTGGAACTAGATGGTCTTTAAGGTCCCCTCCAACCCAAACCATTCTGTGATTCTATGATCAAAATGTAAACACCCATTTTCTGAATGCTGCCTTTTATTTAAAACTATCTTATTTCATATTGGAAGTAGGTTGTCTTTATAACAATCGGTTCTTCCTTGCATCTTCTCTCCCTCTCTTTTGCTCTCTAGCTCCAGCAATCCATCATGATCATGGTATGTAACTTTTTTCCCATCTTCCAGGTTTCAGGTAATAGAATTCATTGAACTTTCACTGTTACTAATAATGTGGCAATAAAGAGGGACATTTGTTTGACATACTATTTGCAGCTTAATGGACTCCCTATGCCTCTCATCATCTAGCGAGGCAAGAATGCTGATTGGCCTTTTGTTAATAATGACTGTAGTGTGAGGCACTCTTCCTGGACATCAGTGAGAGGGATAGGAGTAAAAGATAGCTGGAGGTAGAGTGGAAAACCATCTAGCCTTTAGTTATTGTTCCTCAGTTCCCAGAAAATATTCTGCATTTGGCTTTGTTCAAGGTCAAAAGTAGTAGCAAAACTTTGAGCTCCTATATCCGTGGTGCCTTTTTTTTTTTTCTCCAAAGAGTGTGTTATAAATATTGTCTAAAACATCAGCCCCGATGTTTTAGAAAGCCAAAAGGTCATCATATTGCATTCACAGTGGCCAGCCTTGAAGTTGTTTGTGCAGTATACCTCATTGCATGAGATGTAATGTAAATGAAAATTGCCCATCTCTACATCAGAAAGAGGAGAAGATAAAGAAAGAACCTTTCCTTATTTTCTGAGGAGTGTTATTTCCAGCAGGGATTTTTTTAATCTTTATTTTTTTAAAATCCATGAAGGCTCTTCTCTGTTGGTTAAGCAGGTGCAAGTTAACAGTTTTGAAGGCAAAAACACTGCTCACTCCACTCTGGGTTGGTGTGATTTTGGGCCCCATATTGGTACTGGATGTGAGTGGGAAGGATAGTAATCAACAACAGCAGAGCAAGGAGATGGAGTAACTCAATCTTCTATCACAGTACTTAGAGAAGGAATCATCATCCCTCTTGGGCCTTTTAATTTTACTATCGGGCATTGTGCTTAACGGTAAAACTGTTGTCATCTCTTTCCTTAAGCGCTTGTCAGAGCTCCCCTCTGTAGCTTGCGTTATGCAGCTGGGGAGCCCAGCTGCAGCCAAGCAAATGAGCTGTGATTGCCATTTGGACCAGCAAGGAGTCGGGACACCCTGTCTCCATCTGCACCTTCTGGGTGCTTGTTTCTTGTCTCTGAGTTTCTCTGTGGGAGTTGCTACCTCCCTGTAGCAGGACTTAGTGTGTTTGGATGAGATTTAGCACAGTAATTACTGAGGTGAAAGTTGAAAATACTGCTGCAAACTGTGCTGGAACACAGAGTTTCCACTTGGTCACCTGGTGTCTGCTTGCTCTCTCATTTGGAGAGAGAGTTTACCTCAAATTACTTTCAGATTAGTGTAAGACTAACTGTGTGTAAGTAATTTACACTTAGTGTAAGACATAACTAAGGGATTTGATTGTTTGAAGAGTTAAAATGTTAAATTTACTCTTTTTGTTTGTGTGTTGTCGTGCCCCCCCAAAAATCTACCTAGTTTTAAATACTTAGCTGGGCTTGGGTTTGTTGTGGTTTTTTTTCCCCCTAGAAATATGATGGTAAAAGAGGATTTTTAGTAACAGAATTTATCTCATTAAGAAAAAGTTCAGTTTAATCTAAAATGTATTTTGCATGTAAAGTGTTTGTAATAAATTAAAGACTACTTGGAAGTCTGTGTTTTGACATGCCACTAAAGGAGTGCAACAGTAACACCGATGATCCCAGTTCATTAAACATTCCCTGTGTTGTTAAAAAACATGTGGCATTACCAGTGAAAAAGAACCAATTTGAAGCAGTAGGAAGTATTCTCAAGCTGGTGAAATCTTAATATGAATTTGAAGACATTGGAAAAAGTTTTTTCTTACAAATGCCGTTGTTTTGTCTATGGCTACTAACTGGAAGCAAAACATTTCTGCTAATGCTTAGCAATATTTTGCTGAAAACTTATAATAATTTTCTTTAATGAAGTGGTTCATTCATGTTCTTGTTTTTCCTTGTAGCTCATTCGAAAGCCCAAGTTTATAGTAGTCAATAATTCAACTAGACATTTCTTGGGGTTTGTACAAAAAGGTGTCTTGTGTATGTGGTTTCTGGGTTTGGAGTCTTGATGGTTTTTGATAGAATAGCTGATGTTCTCTACCTACAATGATTGTTTATGGGAAAAAAAAAAACCCACACCACAACAAAACCAACCAACCAACCAAAAAAAAAACCCCAAAACATTCCTTCTGGAATGCTTGGAAGGGAGAGCACTGAAAAACCCTAGATCAGTCAGGCCACCAAGTGCAGCCCCATACATGCTAGACATCTCGCCAACTGCAGAATTAAACTATGTGAAAACTGAAAAAATGCCCATTCCTGAACTTGCAAAGAGCTTGCTGTTGCGGGGATGACCAGGTGGGGAAAGTGTTCAGTATAATTATGTCAGCAAAACTTCTTAGTGTTTTTTTTTTTTTTTTTAAGTTATTTTAAGAGTGAATATGTTATGGTTTGGGAGGCTTTTTGTGGTGGGTTTTTTTGGGGGGGGGCATTTTTTTTACAGCATGTGACTATTGTTCTAATCTTCATTTTAGCTCTTTGTTGTCTTTTAGTTATTTGACTTACAATAGAAAGCTTGCAATCACAGACAGTTTTGGTTTTTATAAACGGTCCCACCCGTTTGGTGCTGCCTGTATAGACTGGGCAGTAGGTGGAAAGCAGAAGAGCTGAGCTGTAAGCTTTTCTTTGCATCTTCCCTTTCAGAAGAGGGTCTTAATCACCATATGAGGGACATGGCCAGGTATGTCTTTTGTGCTGTTTGTGAAAACTGGGTAGGAAATAATGCAAAGTTCAGAGACCCCAGAGAATGAGCAACTGTGTAAAGAGAAAGTGGGAGGTTTATATTATTTGTTGGGTTTTGGGGGGTTTGGGGTTTTTTTTTGTTTGTTTTTTTGGTTTTTTTTAGATTCTCTGTGTGTGTGCCCACTAATGAGGGTATTCCCAGTGGATCCTGGCCCTTACGGCAAATATTAAACAGCCTTGAATGGCTTCTTTCCTACAATACTTTTGTCAATAACCGTTTAAACTTGACTGTTAAAAATGTTCACTTACAATTTTCATCCCTTGAGAATTAAAACATTTGTGATTCTTCTACATAATAATTTTTTATACTTTTTTTATATGCATCAACTCATGAGGCACAAAAAATTGCTGGGCCAGAATTAAGTATTAACGAGATCAAACAGACCATTAATAGGTTTAAGAAGTGAACTGTTGTAGAATTCCTTATGTATAGTATTTTTGGAGGCTAAAATTATTAAGTTAGAGCTAAGTTCTGTTCCAACTGAACTGTTAGAAATTTGTTATTTACTTCAGGGAGGCCAGTTCTTAATTTGTTTTCCTTCACCGCAATCCACCATCTGCCTCCTCAGGTGGAGTACACATGGGAATCCATGGAGGTGTACAGTCTCCATAAACAGTTGGCTTGCACCTGGGAGGGTGAGAGGAAACCCGTCAATTTTGTGAGCTTTTGCTTGCCAGTGGACAAATAGGAGAGAGAAAGAGCTGATATTTTATTACTGCTTTTCCCTCTCCCATCACCGTTAATATAAACCTTCTTAGAACCTCTAGTTCCCTGTAGCTTTGTCCCCTTTTCAGTCTTTGCAGCATCAGTAATGGGGGCTTTGTTTTGAAGATGCTCTGCAGCTCATCAATTACTTGTGTTATTTACTGGGAATCCCTGGGGCCAAGGGA
>NW_010257153.1:15060-31632 GCF_000690775.1 Eurypyga helias
GTCCTGCCATAGCATCTCCGTTGATATGCATAGTTTAATTAAAGAGAAATAGGTCATAGAAATTCTTATTTCAGGAGAGATTTTTTAAAAATACATTTATAGTCAGTGATAATTAAAGTACCTGTTCACAGAAACAAACTACTCTGCTCCTTCTTACCCCTGGGGTTTCTCTGGGATTGGGAACAGAGGAGATGAGAAATCTCCAGATCAATATCCTCTTTTCAAAACATCTTCCTCCTTCTGTACTGGTAGATTGGAGGAGGGGTTTTGAAAAATTGTGTGGTAAGGTGGGAGGAATCTACTCTGAATTGTAGGTTATTTGTTTAGGGTCCAAGTGTTTCTATTAGTAAGAGTTAGGAACAATAAATTAATCCAGTTTGTAGCCTGTTGGTTTTATCTGTCCTTGCACCTATCTATCTTTACATAGTCCTGATGTGCTCTGTAAAATATTATTGTCCAAGATATATTAGATGCTGCACAATCTGTACTCTAAAGAACTTAGTCTTGAACTTATAAGAAAGTTAAATGTAATAACCTTTCATTATATCTCTAAAATAGCCACCAAAGGTTATTATGCTAGAGTGGGTAGAACTCCTGAGAAAGATTGGTGTGGAGCCAAAGCAATTCTTGTCTCAAAATATTGCTGAGTTTCCATCAGGTGTTTCTATCTTGCAGTGGGAAAATAAAATTTCAGCAGTGTAGACCTGTCAATCCTTATTCTTTTAATAAGCCTGGGTAAATTATTTACCATAAGATGCAATAGGACATTGTTTATTATAAGTATTAGAAACAGAATAAGAAAAGAATGAGTGGTAGTTTAGCCTATCTGAATACTGCAGGCAGCCTTGATGAAGTTACCTTTAGTTAAGTTACCTGAGAAAGTATAGGTCCAGAAAACACTGGAGATGGGAAAACGAAGTAATTTCTGTTTTTCTCCATTGGGAAAAGGAATAGCTTGAGTAATGAGTAAACAGTGAAAATTTTTTTTTTACTTTCTTGGATCAAGATAAGATGGCTTCATACACAATCGCTTTGTATAAATTAAGATAATAGAACATTTTGCTTTTTTCTGTCCTTGAACCTATTTTTATGTAGAGACTTCTGTCTGCAAATGTCCAAACCCTTTTTTAACCCCAGCTGCTGAACTGCAGTGCATTAGGGAATATCTTTGCTTTAATAGTTAATGTTCCTATTGAAGTTTCTTTGAAAAAACCTTCACTTTTGGGTTTATTTATCTACCTTTCTTGTCTTACAGTTGGTTTTGTTCTATAATAATTTAATTTAATCATTTCCATATATCTCAGCCACTGTAGCAAGTGAGTTTGTGACATCCCATCTGATTCCTTTTCTTTTTTTAACTTACTCATTATAATGTATGATCAAGTCAAGTAAAATTCTTTTCATCTGTTGTGATGAAAGCCTGGTCTCTTTGGGATAGGTTACTTGTTTTATGCTTTCTCAGGAGGTGTTTGTAAGTTAACAGAGCCTCTACTTTAAAAAAAAAAAAAAAAAAATCCCAGCCTGTAAATTTTACTTTGGTGTTACATAATGTTTTAGCACAAAGATGCTGGAAAGGGATAAACATTTACCTTGATTTTGTAAAAAATAGGCTGTATCAGACTAATGTCTTTCCAGGGTACTTTAACAGGGTAAGGCATTAGATCTGCTTTGTATCAGTCTGAGCAAACTGTTTGATGGGTGAGAAATTGCCACAATGGAAGGCAACAGGAGGTACTGTAAAATCATGAGCAGGGAAGGTGCAGCAGTGTTTTTTAGGAATCAGTGATTCTCAAGATCAATACCTTTTAGGATTTTAACTAGTGTATTTTGTGCTCAAAAACTAGCTTGACAAATATTGTCAGTGTTAGGAAGAACCTGGTAGTTCTACACAAATATTGAGTAATATCACAGAAGACGAGGTGATCTTATGTGGCGAAGTTACAATAAAGTTACTTCATACTGAAAAGCACTAAAATCATTCATTTAGAGATGAAAAGCAAGAGTGATGCTACAAATGAAGAACTGGAGGAGTCTGGTACTAGGACAGGGCATTTTACTTTGTTATTAACATAAGCTATTTGACTTCTAACAGCCTAGAAAAGCTTTATCAGTTTGCTCAGGTTTCCGTTCATTTCAAATTGGTGTAAAATATCACTAACCTGTATCATAGAAGCTTTATTCCTAAATATTTACTTTTTCATTTAGAACAGATTTCTTGTGGCCTTTAACAAATTTTCATGTTGCGTCGTAGCGACTCAAGGAAATGGCGCTGTGCTCTTGTCACCTGTTCAGAGATAGATGTAGAGATAACCAGCAAATCTCTTCAGGGATTGTAGTTTGCAATTCCTAACGTTGTAAATGGCAAAATAATCCTGAAAAGGTGGGATGGATCATGTTTGATGTTAAGTAGCAACAAGTAATGACACAATGCTGATGTCCCTCATATAAAGACATGAAAAGTCTCTTATAAAGGCATTTGTAACTTAGTGAGAAGCTGTTTTTTCCATTTTCTTCAGCTCATGGTTTTGCTGAGTCATTGCTATTTTGTCAGGGAAGAGCAGGAGCTCGATGGAATACCAGCTGTTGTGCTGGGCTGGGAGAGTTGTGACCATCAGTACCAATTCAGGGTGGGCAAATGTGAGGTCTCACACCCAGGCTGGAATAACCCTGGACAAGTGGTTAAAGGCCGCTTTGTAGAAAAGGATCTGGGGTTCTTGGTAGGCAACAAGCTTGAATATGAGTCAGAGGAGGGCACTGCTGAGCTTTATCAGCAAGAGTGTATCCCCAGCAGGGTGGGAGAAATTATTCTTCCAATCTGCTCAGCACCTGTGAGACTAAGTTTGGAGTACTGTGTCCAGTTTGTGGTCCCCCAACACCAGAAGGATATGGACACACTTGAGCAGCTCTAGTGAACGGTCCCTAGAATGGTTAGGGGACTTAAGAGCACAAAGTACAAGCAGAGCCTTGAGGGAACTGTTTGGTCTGGAGAAGGAGAGATCTTAGTACTCTGTCTACAGCTGCCTTGTGGGTGGTTATAGAGCAACAGAACCAGTCCTCTTGAGGGTGTACAGGGATAGGACAAGAGGCAACAGGTAAAAATGGCAGCACAGGAAATTCCAATGAAGTACATGGGTTGTGGTTGGTAGGTTTTTTCCATTGAGAGGGGTCAAGTGTCAGAGCAGGCACTCAGAGCAGACTTTGTAATCTCCATCCTTGGAGATATTCAGTATCTTACAAGACAAAGTGCTGATCAACCTGATCTAAGTGGGCATGTTTTGAGGAGGAGATTAGACTAGATGATCTCCAGGGGTATCTTCTAACCCGAATTATTTGATGACAGTCTGCTGTTTTCTTTGCTGGAATACCAATTGGACATCCTTATTCACTTCTACAGAGCTGTTCTTCCTTATAATTATGTGAGCTTTTTTTGCCCACTTCTCAGAGGGATGTCTGCCTTCCCTAGGATTCGGTATGACATAGGTGATTCTGGCAATCCCTAATATCTTTGCTAAGAGCTAATTCTGTATCTTTCAGCAGAATTTCAAGTTTGGTGGTTGTGGATTGTGGGTGGTTGTTTTGGGTGGGGTTTTTTTTGTTTGTTTTTTCCCACACCCCCCTCCCCCTTCCCCGCAGATCCTAATCATGCTGCAGTTTCTTATCAGAGACTGGGTTAGCACATCAAAACTACTGTTTGCAGACCTGCTGTGTTTTCACCTTGTTTTTGTCCTCTCTACGTCACAACGTTGCTCATGTTTCATGGAGTTTATCACTCCTCAAGTTCCATGGCTAGTCTGTTCTTGGTTTACTTGAAAATAATAGTAAAACATCATCAGAAGCAGCATTGAGAGAAAGAAAGCTACCTCAACTCTCAGCTGTTTTATTGGAAAGTGTTGTTTACAGTTTCAGAAAAGGGGTGTAAAAAGGTTTTTCTTATATCTGTTACACATTTGAGCATTCATCTGGATTTTAATTGGTCTGTTTCTTTAGTCTTGGTCTCTTTTTACTTTGTAATTAGTGAAGTTCGAAGAATAAAACAACAGTCTTGCAGAAGCAGGGAATGACACAGGTGTGGTTTAGTCAGTTTTCTGCCTTAAATATGTGAATAAAGTAACAGGTGACTGTAGAGCCTCATGAAGATACATTTCCCCACAGACATCATTAGAATTAAATTTGAATGAGAAAATATATGATCTGAAGGCAGAAAATAAATATAAGTGATCCCAAAATGCCCTTTCCTCAGACTAAGAATGGGAAACCCCTTTTTCAAATTTGTGAGATTATGATGGAACTTAAATATGTCTTTAAGTTTCTCATGGGGATATACATACCATTTTGGTTAACAGTTTGATTTTAGTCACTCTTAGCAGTAGTCAAACTGTAACATAACTAAATTTTCCATCTTTATACTCCTTCAGGGAAGCAATTCCTTAGGAAAACTGTAATTTAAAAAAAAAAAAAGATAGAACTGCTTAGAGATGGAAGCACTAATATTTACATCGGGCAAGATGTAACCAAAAGTCCAAAGGAAGTATTAATGCCATTTTGAAAGGCACTGATAAATTTTAATCTGGAATCCTACGTATAACTGACCATGCACAATCAAGAAAGTTGAACTCATGCTGAGTAGGAGGAGGTTCTAGGAATGAAGAGTCTATTTAGTAAAAAAGACCCTAAGGTACTTGGCTGTGGCTGTGCTTCTTGGTGTTGGGAAGCTGCCAAGATATCCATAAAGCCCCTTAAAATTAGATTTGCCTCATGCCTCTGATGTGAAGAATTTGAATGATCACAATTTGGGCAGCAGTACTCAAAAGTGTGTCCTGAATATCGTATACTATCAATAGAGATTTTCAGAGGCCCATGCTGCTTTTGCGTAATTTGTTAATTCCTAAGAATTTACCAAAGATGGATCACGCTGTGTTTGTCGCTACTGTTAGAGTAACAAGGAGTCCCACTAATGAAGCGCTTTCAGTCTATCTAGACAAAGCAGATACGGTGGAAGAACAAGACAGAATGCATGGAATTGTCATGCAGATTTAATAACAATACTGTTTTCTGCCAATTAATTAATTGGAAAGAGAATTAATGAGTAGAAGACTGCCTAGAAAAAGCAAAACAAAAGCATAAGAGGTCATCTGGGATGTAATACACTGAAGAGGGAAGCAAGGGGAGGAGGAGGAGGAGCCATGGGAATGGCAGAGTTCAAATTAGAGAATAGCTAGAGCAAAATATGGTGGTAGAAGGGAAAAAAAAAATGGCACACATTTGGAGCAAGCTGTTCTGATGAAGAGAATGCCCATGAAAAAATACAGGAGTCAGACTGTTGACTTTAGAAATCCTAATGATCCCAATGAAAGGACTGTGCTAACTCCACTCTCTGCCCTATTCCTAGCATTTCTTTTCTCAAGAGCAAGGAGGAAGTAAATCTTCCAAGAATAAGTAGTTCATTCAAGTGATGTGTTTTGAGCACCTACCAGTAAAGTTTACATTTCATTGTATAAAACATGATCAAAATGAAGGATAACTGGAAATCTCTTTGTTCCCTGTCAAAGTGCTGCACACTGAGCTGGAATGCATATCTGAACATCTGGGAAAAAAATGAGAAGGCAAATGATGAGAAACAAGGCAAATAAATAATGAAATTTTGGGAGTCATAAAGAAGCTTCGATGGGAGAAACTTGCTCTGCTACCTGAAGTTTGGTAGAGCAGATGTGAGCTGTTGTGACCCAAATAAATCTTCATCGTATTTTTTTAATAAGATCACAATGCAAGCTGTTTTCCCTTCATTGTCTTTAAACACTATTGTGAAAACAATATCTAAAAGGAAGTACTTGTTGCAAGTGATAAGGTGCTGAAATATGTTGTAGCATGTTTTACACATGATGAGGGAGAGAGGCATGTCACAGACAAATTTTAGAGCTTCTTGTTATCGTGGCTCGTCACACCCTAAGAATAGCCTAATGGAAGTATCTTAAAGAAAGCCCAAATATATATGAGCAACAGATGACAGTTTCTATTCTTAGTCTGTGTCCACTAAATAGATTTCACACATATTCCCAAGGCTTTTATCTGTTGTGCATAGAGAGCAGCATGAGCAGAACACTGCAACTTTTGACTTCTGTATTCATGTGCTTTCTTGTATGTGGAATTCAGCTACAGCGCGCTCTGAAATGAATGATGATTAGTGTCTAGAGATACTGTTGTTTTCTGTGACATGAAAGTGCCTCAGTATTTGAGTACAATTTTTGTGTGTTTTGAGCAAGTTATTTTTCAATGAAATAAGATTTACTTGAACTTTAAGAAATTTGTTTCTGATCAAAATATTGTAATTATCCCAGTTCAAAAGAGTAGAAATCAAAGTTCTGACAGCAAGCAAAGAATTACAAGAATCTAGAAATTTGGAGAATGATGTCTATCAATTACGAATTTTGAAATGTCAGCTCTCATCAGAATGTGGGGACAGTCAGATGACTGCTGTGCCAATTTTTTAAAATAATGTCTTTTTGACATCTCTTATCAAACAGTGCAGGTACATTTTTGCAGTATGTTGACTGGTAAATGTATTTATCTGAGTGCTGAACTCTTAGGTTAGTGTGAAAGCTGTGGTACATGTCAGTTCTGATTACCATTCAGACAACACAGGAGGACTTAAAGAGCTGCAGCCACAGGCTGGATTTAGATATTGATGATCTGGTGCTCACCAGATATTGCAAGATTTCACCTGAAGTGAAATAA
The DNA here is from genome assembly GCF_000690775.1 of Eurypyga helias. Classification (NCBI taxonomy): domain Eukaryota; kingdom Metazoa; phylum Chordata; class Aves; order Eurypygiformes; family Eurypygidae; genus Eurypyga; species Eurypyga helias. The sequence goes on from NW_010257153.1 coordinate 21,793, forward strand.
TTAAATAAGACACTTGATTGTTTTCTAAAATGAAACTTCATTCTGTCTCTTGGATACTCAGATGGAGGTGTCACCATTGCAGCCCTTCCCTCTAGCAAATAATTCTTTCCTCGTGGGAAAGCTGGGACCATAAAGTGTAAGATTTTCATTGACATAGTGTGTTGGTTTTCTGATCAAACGAGCCTTAATTAAGTCTGTGGTTAATCTACTGTTAGTGTCTGGTATTAAATTGGGTTCTTTTCTATTAATCAGCCAAATTTATATACAAAATTGGAATTAGGAGTACCACAAGACCTCTATCATGTAGATTTTAATTTTATTATTTTTTTACGCTTGCCTTAATTAAACATAGGTATGCTCATTTCTGGTTTGATGGCTTGGCTGCTTAGCTTGACACTGTATTTTTCCTTAGCTGGTGTAGATAAACTTCCTGTCCCAATCAGAAACCACAAGATAGTTATTCCATAAAACATGTATCTGTTCTGGAATACTGTGGTTTTATCTGTTTGGTTTGTATGCATATAAATGGTTGCAGAGGTATAAAAAAGAGGATAAACTGTTCTCAGAAATTAGGAATTGTGACTTTACTGGGGTTTGTCATGTAAATGTGAAGCAGAAATTTACAGTAAAATGTTTTCATTTTGTTTACACTCAATGTTTACAATTAGTTCTGGAAGAATTAGGTGTGTATATTCAGGACCTATGAAATATCTTCTTTGCTGAACTGCTGAGAAATGCCATATTTAAGTCCAGAGGGCCAAACTCGCATCCTATCTGTTAAGTAAATTAAGAGTTAGGTAAAGTCAATTCCGTAAATTAAAGATTCTTTGGTCCATTTTATGATGTTAATTCTACCTGGTAGAGAGAGATTTCGAGGTATCAAGCTGATGATACCTGTTAGTGATTGCTAGTTCTCAGGTTTATTTTTCTCATTTATGACTGGACTTTCATAATCAGTTATACTAATTTGCTTTTGTAATAATTTAAATATATTTAAGTCATGTAGGTATTTTTCAACATATGTGCTAATGTTGTGGTTCTGGCTTAGCATAACAGAGCCAGAAAACTAAAGCAAAGCACCTAAAGGAAAACTAAGTGGGGTTTCTTTTATTCCAGAAGGGTCTTTACACATATTTTGTATGTCCCTTTCAGTTGAATTCTAAGTTTTTTTTTTTTTTTCTTCCTTTATGAGGGATTTGTTATTGAGCCTTTAAGATGCTAAATAGTATTATACAGTGGATTCAGCAACCTTCCTTTCAGCATCCTATTTATGGAGAAAGGGGCAGTTGATAAGAACTGTTTTGGTATGAGCCTGGATATGTAATAGTGGAGGGAAAAGATCTGTATTGAGCTTGACTGACCTGTGTAATTCAGGAAAATGCCTAAGTCTGCATGAAGCATATGAGAAGTTCTAAGAAAATCGATAAGGCTATTTAAAGGCTCAATGCCAATTTGCATTTGATTTTTTTTTTTTTGAGGCAAATTTCACTCATATCAATACAAACAAATGAAGATCTAAAATATTTGCTATTTATTCTTTCTTGTCTTTTTCTTTCCTCCCCATGTCTGTGCTCCTTTTTCATTTAATACTTTATATAACTGCTCCCTTAGTTCCAGTTTTAAAATGGTCATGGCAGGCTAGATTTAATTTCTGACTAAGGTTTAGTCTTGCTTTGGCACAGGGGAAATACTGTCCCCAGGAGGTTGAAGTGACATTGTAAAACATCTGGTCAATTCTTTCCCTCTTTTGGATGAGGTTTTGTCTTTGAGAACTGAAAGTTACATCTGAAATACGACTGTGTAAATTTCATTTTATTACCTAAAATACAATTAATCAGCAATTATTCACAGGTTTAAACCTTAGATGACTTGTGGTTTTGTACAGCAGATCCTTCTTTTGAAACTTATGGTATGTTACAACACAAATGTGTTGTTTGTCACTTGAGGGAAGTTGAAACAGTCAGATTTTACTGTTGCTACGTTCTTTCTGAAGATGATGGTATGAGAGGGAGGGAATCATCTTTTTCTTACATAACAATTCACAGGGCAGTCCAAAGAGAAAAGGTTTGGAGTGCTTGTGGTTAGTTATTCTATAGGCCTAGAGAAATGAGTCTAATCTTCAACTGGTAAAAATTGGTACTGTTCCACTGACATAACTGCTGACTGAAATTCTTATTTTTTATGTTGTACCAACCAAGAATCTGGCACATAAAATCTGCCAAGCTTGATGGATGCATTGTGCATGTCTGCACACTATATTTGGCTTGTAGACATAGTGATGAGTGGGCATAAAAACAATTATGGGGGAATAGCAATAACAAAGTGATCTCCAAGTTGATTATGGAAAGTATGAAAAGGCTTTATTGGTGAGGAATTAAAATATATGTTGCTATATGTTTAGCACACTTCAATCACTTCTGTGGACTGATAAGAAAAATTGAAAGGAGACTTAAGTGCAAAGAAGGGGCAGCCATAGAAGGGGAAAGCTAAAAGGCAAGTTCTAATTTTAGGCATTAGCTGCAGCGCTTAGGGCTGGAGTTCAGTGAACACTTGAAGCTGGCAAGGCTGTTTATTCTCGCCCTTGTGCTGCAGCCACCTCCTGCAGCTGCATGTTAAACAGGATCAGGCCACTTGCTTAGCTGAAGGGGCCTGTGTCAGCCGAGTACAGACGCATGTGGTATTCACAGAATTTAGGCCACTGATTAGGAGATCTGTCAAACTGTTTGCAGTAGTTGCAGGATGGCTTAACTGTCCCTAGCTACATGTCACTTAGCAAATTTCCTGCATGTTGTGTATTTGTAATGTCAAATGCTGTGTTCCTTCCTTGTGTCAGGGTTCCCAGGCGAGCAGTGTGGCTGAGGAGTCACTGACTGACTGCTGTGATGAAGAGCAGAAGGCCAGGACCAGTATGTGTCTTCTTGGCTGGAGGCAGCACCTCTGGAAGGAATGCTGCCTTGCTGCACCCTGTAGCCATAGCTCTATTTCAGCATATGCTCCCACACAGCAGTCTAGTAGGCCCATTTACATGCACATCATCAACCCTGTTAAACTACTCCCCTTTTATGCCACTAGGTCGGAATTCATGTGTCCAGGGACAGGGAAGTTAGGAAATCTGCTTTAGACCATCTAGTTGGACTTCCTGTACATCAGATTTCACCCTTGTATCATGACTGGTTGCCAGATCCTGAATGTAAAGAAAATCAGGAGATGAAGAATATTCCTTCCAAACAGACACTGGCACTACGTGTCTCTCAAATTCCAGCACAGTTTGATTTCTTAAAATAATAACTGTTAATATGCTCATTGCAATGTTTAATCACTGAGTGCGTGGAATCATGTCAAAAATACATATTTGTCAGGGAGGCGCTGAGAGTAGCCTTCCAATTTAAACACCAACCTAGTCCGCTCTATCACATACTCCGAAATGTTCAGATATAACTCTGTATCCTGGAGCCAAATGCTGCATGTCTGCAGAAAAATTGATTTAATACCATAAATCTGAACTTAATCTGCGTTCACAGCAGATCTAATTCAGAGCATCGTCTTAAACAAAGCATTCAGCATCCTAAGGTTTTGTCTCTGGAGATCAAAGTCTTCATATGTAAAATCCAAAAAGCAGACGAGTAAATGTCACCAAAGAGCTTTTTTAGTGTGCATATGCTCAGGCATGTGCACGTGTACAGACGCACATATGTGTGCCTCACCAGTTCAGACTGTCAGTGTTAGAGGACTCTTAGAGAGCTTGTGATGTTCTCAGATGCTAAGAATCTAGGTGCTTTTGAGTTCAAAGTCCCTTTTAAATTCAATTCTCTGCTCTCCATTTCACTTTTAACATTGTTCTGTCATGAATGTAATGGGTCAACATATTATGTTTAAAATTGAAGTCAACAGCATAAGTATGGGACAGCTAGCAGATTTTTTTAACTTCTCATGCTAGAAGAATTAGATGTAATTAATTACAGAGTAAATATCTACACATCATCACAGTCTAATTTTTCTTTACTGGATATACCATGTAATTATCCAAATAGGCTGCGTACCTTTGCTCCAGAGCCTGATCTCAAGTAGAATTGTAGTGCTTGATCTTCCAAATCCTTCCAACTGACTCTAAGGGGAATATCCAATATATTCCTAAGTTATGCTACACTTTCTCTTTTTTTAGGACACTTCCCTGAACCCAGAAAAGTGAGTTTGTTCCGCATGTTTTTTAAACAGTAATTATACATGTCTAGAATGATATTACTTAATCCTTTTCAGAAACAAGAGCTGAAGCCATGGTTCTGTTGAGGAGCTGAAGAGAAGATGGCCTTGGCCAGCATGACAGCTAATGAGTAGATCTGAGGAAGAAGAGTGGTAGGAGTGATACTATGTAGAAGGGAGTGGAGGACTTGAAGGTGACAGGGTGAAAACCTCAATTGAAAACACTGGTCTGGGGAGGATGGTGTGTTTTGAATGGATATTAAAACTCTGAGGTTATAACAAAGGAGGAGCTGGAACTCTGTGAGAAGCTGTTGTCCTTCAGGGCACAGGTTGGTGGTTCCAGGGCTCCTGGATTGAGGAGAGACATGGGTCACAATAGGGTATCTTTAAATGGGGCTCTGGCATAGGGACAGGACTACATAGATGTTTCCCTTTTTAATTTTTTCTCTCACTTGTCTGAAATACATCAGCGTTATGACAAAGGTAGCCTTTTCTCATCTTTCATTTGGTTACTGTCTCATACATGTCTTTACAGTGTTTTCTTACCATATTTCTTTCCTTTAATGGTGAGTAAATGCAGGTGATGCAGAGACACTCAAGTGCACATGACCTGGATTGTCTTTAGTGTGTGACTCTGGATTGAGACAAACTGGAGCAAATAATGTTTTTCAGCTTATCAATATGGTGTGAAGTTTGAACTATCAAAAGAACTTTCATATGTGTGTGTAATCGTTACAGCCAAAGTTTTCAAAAGACAGAACTATAAATTTTTGCCAATAACCAGGATAACCCCAAGTTTATGCAAGAGAGAGCCTCTGCCTATTTTCACTGCCCTAGCCTTCTTTCTACTCTAATTAACCCAGATGCTAAATTAAGAGTATCTCTGTTTCCTTCAGAGAAGGTTGGTGTGAGATCAGAAACAAACCTTCTTGCTTTCTGACCAAGGAACTATCAAAGATGAACAAGAATCCATAGCCTGGGACAGAATTGACTTGGAATTGCTAAATGGAAGTGAACTCGGAGCTCAGTAGAGTCTTATTATTGAGTTAAAGTCTGTTCTTTGGTAGGCATTAAATACCGTTATACTGCTTGCCACATTTCTGTTAGCTTACAGGAGCTCGAATCTCAGCTCTGACCTTTGCCTCTCTCTGTAACTTCAGAGGAATCGTATAAAATTACTTTCAGGTTTCTCAGCCTGTGTGAGGTAGGTTTTAGAATATTCAGCTATATGACCGAAGAGGCTATGGCTACCCTATGCTGGCATTAATGAGATTAAATACTTGGATCACCAGGAAATGGGAGAAGGGAAAGACTTCTCATCCAACAGGTGGAAGGTTATCTGCTAATGATTTTGAGTACAGGGAAAGTCTGTTTTCATCACCAAGCTACATTTGTTCTATTGTGCTTTGATAATATGCCATTTTAAATTATGTCATCATGTCTGATCTTCCTCAAGGTCTGTGAGTGACCTTCTCTCCTGGATGTTTTTGTTATACCATATTTTGAAAACCTCTTTGTGGGTCATATTGGAACAAAAATGAGAGCTAAATTTAGCTTTTATTGATGGAATTGGGACTTACAACTTCAAACTTTTCCACAGAAGTTTTAACAACTCTTCTTAACTAAGTTCTGGAACTTTGCTGTTGTGCTAAAGGAAAAGGGAAGATGCTGAAGGCAAAATCGCTTATTTTTGAAACTTGGTGGTTTACTGGTTTTTAACTTCTGAGCTTGGTGATGGGTTTTTGAGTAGGTAGAGGAATATACTGGGAGGGGGGGGTGTGGCAGAATCAGTTCATTATTAAAGGGAAACCTAAACTCTGAGAACATTTTAACTCGTGTCCTAGGTAGATGAAATTACTTTGCTAAAGAACATAAAGTACTTACTACCCGGTTAAACAAAAGAATAGGAAATATATTAATAGATCTGTTTTGCTAACTGGAATGCTCCTGTTACATAATCAAACCCAAATTATAAAATGGCAGGAGCTGTGTAGTCATGTTCCTTATTCAATGCTAGTGCTGTAGCCTGCTGAATTGTGTACAGATGGAAAAACTGGGAGCTGATCTCCTAATGAAGAGCAAGGTCAGCCCACAAGTCAGAACAAGCTTCCTTACCAAGAGTCACCTTGTGACAAAGGCCCTTTTAACAGGCAGGTGAGTTTCCTTTTGTCTAGCAATTTCACCTTGCTACTTTCTTTGAATAAGTAAATGGTTTCAGTATGTGGAACAGGAGGAAGAACCTAAGTTTTTTGCTTATCTTCATGGTATTTGTACCTAAATATATCTACAGAGAGATGACCCACATCCACAGCTCTTCCTGCATTACACTTTAAGGTGTACTGGAATCTGGGTTTATAATATATAGATATTTCATTTTCCCCTACTTCAGCCCTAAATAACATGCATACAGTGCATCATAAATGAGCATGTATGTGTTTGGCTGTATCAGGGTTCTAATCTCAAATATTGTTATGTTCAGCTTTTTGAACTTGGAGATATTGAAGATACTCAAAATCTGACTGGGTGGTGTCCTGAGCAACCTGCTGTCATTGACCCTTCCCTGAGAAGGCAGGTTGAGCTACATGATCTCCAAATCATCTCAGCCCTTCTGTGATTCTGACAGTGTTACTTTTTTGACAGCTTTGAGCTTGCTAGAGTTGGGAAGAATGGAAGTTAAGCTAATGCTTTCCAGTGAGACAGCAGCTCAGTACAGCCCATGGGAAATGCTGGTGTGAGGCACTGGATGTGACGGTGACAGATTCAGCCCTATCAGTTATTTTGTGGGCTTCTGTATGTTCATTTGCATAGGTTCAACCAGAAAGTACAGTGTATGTCAGGCAACATGCTAATGTTGAGAAATTTTGGCCGCATCTTGTGTTAAGGGAGTGATGTGTACTTTTAAGTTCTAGATAAATCAGAACCCCATTTGATATTCTTTTTTGAATAATCATTTGGTATGAAGAATGTCTTTGGAAAGTGTCCAAAATAACTCTCTCCTCTATCTATATGTGAATGGGTAGGGGGTGCAAGAGACCAGAAAGACGTTTCGTGTCAACATTAATTTCTCATCTTTGCCACTGAATTCTTGCGGGGGAGGGGGTTTATGTCCTTGTAGAGATCACTTTATTTTCAGTGCTTCTATTTCTTGCTCTTTGAAGGTGGACATCCTTCTACTCTCCATAAAACAGCTTTGGGAACATGGGCATTGCTAAGGATCCCAATATGATTAGTGGTGTTAAATATTGAAAAAGAACTAAGCAGGCTTTTGAGGGATCCAAGAAAAGTTTTATTAATTTCTGTAACAGGATTAGATGCAGCAGAAATAAGTCTAAAACCTGGAGTGCTAGAGTAAAATAGTTTACTTTTAAAAGTAAGGCATTGCTCATAGGATAATAAGGGCACTATATTTTTAGGGCAGTAGTTATTTTGAAAAGTTTGAAAAGTTTTTCAAATGAGGTAGGTAGAGTATTTTGGAATTAAGTATACTTTGAAGACATTTAAAAAATCAAGTTGTGTTTTTAAGCTTTTACAGTTAATTTACTGGTGTTACAACTCTTACTGTAATGCAGTTAAGTTTAATGTTACTTAATAGTGTGTTCAAAGTATGTTGTGGAGAACATCATCAGTAATTGTAGCTTAGTGACATGTATGTTGGCTGACAGATTTGAGGGAATAAGAGAAGAGAACATACTTGAATGCTTAATGAGAGGAAGAGCTGTGCCTGTTCTGTCTGGGGGGAGGGAGTGGATTTTTTGCCAGGCCAGGAGAGTAAGAATGTGATAGTTACCACAGGTTCACCTTATCACAGTTCTTGCGGAGTTTTCTTTACATTGTTAAACAGTACTAATCCGCAGACATTTCATGGGTTAACTTCACAAACATGCTTGATATTTTGAAATGGCTGTAAAAGTTTCCATGTGACCTTGTATCATCACACAACTGAATTAATAGAATATACTGCACTGTTCTATCAGTCAAAAAATGTACAATTCTCATTTACACTGGAGGTTTGTATTAATTATTTACTTAATGTTTACAAATTATATTCATATTGCTTGAGTTGGTAACTAATGCTATTAATAACTACAAAAAGAGTATGGAAATACTTGATGTACTTGGATACAATGAAAAGGAGTATTCTCCTAGTCCCTACTACAGCTTTCCTAAATCTGGTTTGTATGATTCATAGTAAAAGTTGCAGTTGTTGGGGCTACTTATAGAAGTTTCACTTGGATAAATTGAAAACTTAATCTATTTACCTGAAGACAGAACTGAGAAACTTGTTTGACTTGTGTTTATTTTTACGATTATTCATTGTAGAGAGGAGGTTTACCTGCTGCAATTTAGGGAAATAGAGCAGTGAGGCAGTATGCTGAATTAAACACATCGTTTCCCTGAAGCAGAGCATATTTTGAACTGTCTGTTAACTACAATGTATAGCTTCTTGGGTCCATGTGAATGTATGTAATGTAATCTGCAAGCCTTTTGAATAATACAGGCAATAACATCAAGGAGCCTTCCAAAAAGAACAGGAAATTTAAAACGGCATAATTCTTCTTTTCTTAACCACCCAGTTAGGGCTTTACACAGGTAAACAAAAGCAGAAAAATTGGGTAGCTTAGAGCAGTTGGAAAGGGAGAATTCATATATAGAGACTGCAGTGTAATAAAATGACAGCTGTAAAAGCAGACGTAAGAGAATGCCAGGGAGTATATGTCTTGTCACATTGTTTAGAGAGAAGAAACTAGATGCAAAGATAAGAGTGGCAAAGCAAGAAGAGATTGTTTCATTCTTCCCATCCTCACCTAAAGACTGATACCTGCTTACTGTGTTCCGAGAAGTACATTTTTCCACATTTAAACTAATTTTGCAGAGCTTCAAAAGCTTAATTGGCTTTGCTGCATTAACAGTAGGTCATTTCCACATTTTATTGTTTTGGGAAGTGCAGAGCATGACAGTCAGCAACCTCAGAGTGAGTTGTGGGGTGGCACACTGCTGAGAGCCTCTGGGAGCAGATGTCGAACCACAGCCCCAAAACCTGACATTCTTCACAATTTGGAACTTTTTAATAAAGAAAAGTGCTTTTGTTAAGTGGTTATTTTTTCCTTATCTATTCTCAGGGTTGCTCTTGTGGAAAATATTCCTGAAGGGATCAACTATTCAGACAGTGCACCATCCCATTTGTCTCTTTTCCAAGGCTGGATGAATTTGCTTAATATGGCTGAAAAGTCTGTTGACATAGTATCTTCCCAGTGGGACCTCAATCACAGTCATCCATCAGCATGCCAGGTATGTTCTAGCCTAACAAAGGGTGGGACTTTTACAATCTGTTCTTGTTGTTTCACTATTAATTTCTTAGAACTACAGCCCTTCCCTGTAGCAGACCTATTTGCTTGAGTAGTCTAAAAACTAATTTTCCTATGGGGATTTTCCTGCGAATACATTAGTTTTCTGAGAGTAGTGGCATGCTTGGACAAGATAACACGTCCAACACACATTCATATCACTTCCATCTTAGGAAAGGATGTCATTGTGTAATCATAAGAAACCTGCAAATTTGTACCTATACTAACACATCCATAATTTAGGAATATCCACAAATCTATATGCTTGTTTTCTATTTGGTGCAATTGGTGAAGG
>NW_010257153.1:31663-43884 GCF_000690775.1 Eurypyga helias
TTCTTCACCCAAATAGATGGATAGAATTACACTTTGAATGAACAATGTAGTATCAGACGATTTCTCATACCTTTTCAAAATGAATCTTGGGGTGGAGCAGTGTTCAAGTCTTCTGCAATTACGAGCAATAGGGAAAATCATAAATCATAGTGAATGAGACAGATATGCATTACAATGATGCTGTGCCAACAAACGCTTTATTCTTGAGAGCAATCCTCTTACGAATAGGGTAAGGGCAGGTTTCAACTTAGTATCACTTTGTGAAACTGTATCATCAAAGAATTGGTAGGCTGACACTATCTCCTTATTTTGGCCAAATGGATTCGTTACTGAAAGAAGCTGCTCGGCTGACATGAAGTGGGGTTAAAATGACAGCTGGGCAACTGTAAGGAATCGACTCTATTATATTTTGTCATAACCTCTCCACCTCCAAGTTCTCTTGATGCTGTGCAATAACAAAAATGCCTTTTGGTAGATGATAGATAAAGACTGGTGTTCTGTGCAACTAAAGATAGCACTGCAAATAGCCTGTGTTTTCACGTCATGAACTGGATTCTACCTCTTTTCAAAGGGGCTGTAAGCAGCCAAATGGAAAATGTAGTGCAAGCCCTTTCTTTTATAATTTTATAAATATTGGAACATAGTCTGTGAATAAATTTACTATCAAAATATTTAGATTTTTCTCAATGTAATTATGCAGCTAAGCTTTATTTAAATTCATTGCCTAAGAAACTTCAAACACTGTACTGTCATTCAAGCAGATGAATTCAAAGCGATAGTGCCTTAGATGTTTTTACGATGTGCATGAATTGGTATGTGCATGAATCTTTTAAAAATGTTTTGTCTGAAAAATATTCAACATGTCATTTGCTTCAAAACCAGCAGAGCCTAACAAATCCCAAACAGAGGACAAAAATAGCAAACTGGAAATTGGGATTTCAGTAGTTAAGCATCAAATCCATTCACGGTTCCATATTCTCATGCAAAGTAAAAACTGTAAGATATTGCCTAATGTCAGAGCAGGGAAAGGAAGAAGAGACATGTAAGAATTGAATTTGCACTTTCATCCTCAAATGCATCATTAAAGCCAGAAAAACGAAACATTTTTCATAATATTCTATTCTGGTTATCTATTTCTGCCTGCTACTAGTCTTACAAAAGTGAGTAATTACTTCTGTTTAAAGGCAATTAATATTCCAGTCATTTCCTCATTTGTACAGCCGTGTGGGCTGAACAGCTGATAGATCTTTCTGTCAGACTTGTCTATTCATCATAAAACACTGTTCTGTTATTGGCCAGTCTGATTGCTAAAGAAATTGCCAAGAGGCAGCATTTCTTAGCAGATCGCTGCCCCAGAGAATGCACACAAATCTTAGTGTGTGGAAGGGAGGGGAGGAAACTTGTATCCTTACATCTGCTTTCTCCACTTGTAAAATGAAAGTGAAATTTCAGAGGACCCTCAATAATTGCAATCTACTAATTTTCTGAAGTACAAGTCAAATGTTCTCGAGCTTTTACAATTTGAGTTCAGGGATATTTACCCCAAAATTGCAGAAGCATGATGAAAGGAAAGGGTGTGAGATGCAAAACTTCCAGGTAGTACGTTGTTTAGCGAGTTGTTCCTTCAATGATTCTTGTTTTATCAGAAACTAAGGACATAACTCCTGCTCTATAACTAGCAGTTTCCATTTTATGAATATTCAAGGCATATTGCACAGAAAGGTTTTCTACAAGAGCACTTCAACAGGCATGGGTTTTTGAAGGAGAAAAGCCGAGTAGGCTAGATTGTTTTTTCTTAGTTACAAGGTTTAGCTACATTCTCCGTATGCATGTTAATGTAGTTATACACACATGTATACATATATATCTATACACATGTATGTCCAATATGTGTTGAAGAAAAATACAGCAGGAAATTCTACAGTTTCATATACACACATGTATACACACACACATATATATGTATGTCCAATATACACCTGGACAAAATGGACAAGATGTATACATATGGATATGTATATTGGGCATTTATATATATGTACATGTGTACATAAGACTGTATGTCTTAATTTTTGTTTGTGGATCTGTACCCTAGTGTCCTTGACAGTTGCCTGTCCATGTTTTGTTGTTATAAATCTAAATAAACACCCGTTGCTGACTGAGCTGTCCAGGTCACAACCGCTGCGCTCAGCCGTCTGAGTGCATGCGCCTTGTTAAACTGGAGTCTTCAAATGCCAACACACCATGCTACAATGTTGTGTGTGCTTCCAGGCTCAGGCAGTCAAGTAAACAAGTGTTTGTTTGGCAAAATACTCAGTAGGCTTTTCTACACTTGGTTTTGTCGCTCAGAAGAAAACAAGGTGTTTTGGTGACTTAGTGATGTCATCTGTGTGCTTTGTCAAGATCGCAGGGTAGTTGTCATACATGTTCCTTGATCACCTACAGGGATGGTGACTACACCACTTCTCTGGGCAGCCTGTTCCAAGGCTGTTTCCTGATACCTACTCTAAACCTCCTCTGACACAACTTGGGGCCACTTCTTCTTTTCCTATCACCAGTCGTCCTGGGAGAACAGACCAGCACCTGCCTCCCTACAACCTCCTTTCAGGTAGCTGTAGAGAGCCATCAGGTCTCCCCTCAGTCTCTTCTTCAGGCTAAACAACACCAGCTCCCTCAGACACTCCTCATAAGACTTGTTCTCCAGACTCTTCACCAGCTCCGTTGCCTTTCTCTGGACACACTCCAGCATGTCTGTCCTTCTTGGACTGAGGGGCCCAAAACTGAACACAGGATTCAAGGTGTGGCCTCACCAGTGCCCAGTACAGGGGGACAATCCCTTCCCTGCTCCTGCTGACCACACTGTTCCTGATGCAGGCCAGGATGCCGTTGGCCTTCTTGGCCGCCTGAGCACGCTGCTGGCTCATAGTCAGCCGACCGTCGACCAACACCCCCAGGTCCTTTTCTGCCTGACAGCTTTCCAGCCACTCGTCCCCAAGCCTGTAGCTCTGCCTGGGGTTGTTGTGACCTAGATGCAGGACCTGGCACTTGGCCTTGTTTAACCTCATACAGCTGACCTCAGCCAGTTGATCCAGCCTGTCCAGGTTGCTCAGCAGGGAGCTCCTACCCTCAGGCAGATCTACACTTCCACCCAGCTTAGTGTCCTCTGCAAACTGACTGAGGGAGCACTCAATCCCCTTATTCTGATCATTGGTAAATATGTTAAACAAGACTGGCCCCAAGACCGAGCCCTGGGGGACACCACTTGTGACTGCCCGCCAGCCAGACTTCACTCTGTAATCATCACCACAGTTATGGCACAGAAACCACCTACAGTCAGCTATAGACATCGCAGTGCATTTTCTTTTCTGTGAGCACATCTCTATGCAAACATCTCTTCTGTTCAGGTAATGGCATTTCCCTGATGCATCTAGTGGAGACTGAGGCATAGTTTTTAAAGTGAAGGGTTTTTTTTAACTCTGAAATTCCAAAGATTGGTATTCCTCCCTTTTCATTAGCTATTTTGCTAGAAGAATTTGAGGACAGCATTTGAGTTTCTCTGTTATGCATTAAATGGCAGAAGTTAAATTTAGGGTTTCTCGATGTATTTGCTCTATTGGTTTCTGCCAGAATGCTATGATTTTTAGGGAAGTTTTATAGATATACCCGAACGTTTGATCATAGGACAACTTCTTAAAATATTAGGAGTATTACATAGAATAAATTCGGAAGAACATTCTTGAAGTAACCAGTTTTACTGCTGTGGGAAGAAAAAGCTAAGCATTGTCTAAACTGTAAGAATCTAAGTTACTGAAGAGCACAATAATTCAGTTTTAGAGTACTTCAAGAAATACAGCATTTTTGTGTGCATCTCTTCCCTATTTTATTTTTAACGAGGAATGTGTGCTGATACAGACAACAGCAGGTGAGGGAAATCAGCCGGGCTAGAATCAGTCTGCCTAGTGACTGCTAATAAAATGCTTTGGGGGTAATTTCAGGGCTTTTTGATATTAATAGCTTCCTAGGTTTTTTTTAATTCTCCAAGTGGCTGTGGCAGGTATGGTTGGGCCTGATGTCTCAGGTCTGTATAAGTTCAAAGCTACTACAAGAATGTCAGCTTGTGCATGTGATGTATCCTTTTTACATCCTTTTTTGTCACTTTCAGTAGGTTTTTTGGAACAGCCCAGTGAGAAGTGTTAAGCAAATGTTTTATCGAGGTAGGCAGATTTCTGCTGGTGGTGTTTGTTAAAATGCAGATATGGTACAAGGTAGCACACTGCAGTTTCACAGCCCTTGGCTGCTACTCTTTCTCAGTCCTCCCAAGCTGAGCATGTAGAAATGATTCTGATCGCTGTCTCGTAGCAGCCTGGTATTGTCTTGCAAAGGGAATGTAGTCTGAGTGACAGCATGAGAAGCATTTCAGATGTGCTGACAGCAGTGACAAAACTCTTCAGACCTTCTGTCCCATCTTTTCCCTTTTCATTGAACAAACCAGTAAAATTGCAAGTAAACATGCCAGAAAGTACAGAAACTGAGTTTCAGATAAATATTAATGGAGAAGTAGGCTAGGTTCTGCAACAATGAAGGGTTTCTAGTACCCTACTTTACTGTAGTATGTACAGATTTTGAAACAACAAGCTGTGAATTTTTTGTTGTTTAGAGTGTGTAGACTAAGCCTTGGTGCGCGTATGAATGACTGCTGAGGGATGATGCAGCAAGAGAAGAGACACAGGCAGTTCTTTCAATTCTGGCACCGGGTGGTTTGGGGTTTTTTATACCTGTATAAACACACGTATTTGTGGTGAGTGCACTCCTAGTCTTAACCACCCCTACTTAAAGATGCTTTAAATGTTTTATCAATTTGAGGTTTCACCATAAGTGGACAAAAAAAGATAGTATAAATGTGCAGCTTGTGGTATCCCTGATGGGAAGAGAGAGGTGTTTTCAGAGAGGATGTCTTCGTGGGAATGCAGGGCTGCACTCCGAGTGATCTGTTCCCCCATAGGATGGGCCCTTCAGCTGGCAGCGTGGCCTGTAAGAGACATCAAAGGTGCTGTCTTAGTCATACCAGGGCATACTAAGATCAAGTAAAACTCTGGGAACCCTGCCATGTTCTCTTTTGTCCAAACTAAAATTAATGCACCAAGTCCAGGCTTGTTTATCAAAGCTTTTGTAAATCCTATGTAAATAAAATCTTGTGCAGGTAAAAGTGCTAATAATGTCCAGAACTAATTACCTTGGAGAAAATAATATAAAGAATCATCTCCTGAAAGAAATTACTTTTCTCAGCTTTAGATGTTAACTTTCTAAGCATTTCTTTAGTAGAAAAGCTAATGCATTCATTCATATTGATGATGTGAGTCACTTTCCATCAAATTTATGAATGTGGTTTTTTGTATGCTACAGCTTTTTACTATGCTTCTAGTCAAAATCAGTTTTTTACAGATAACCCAAACAAAACCAATGTGCCTCTGTCTTCCTAGTAAATTAACACATAACACCTGTCTGTATAGTAGTTTCTACATATATACAAAACATATATAATTTATATATTTAATAAATTAATGTTATGCAAGGCTCTTAGTCCTTAATTTTCTCTGTCTCTGTTTACAGAGGTAAAACTAATGAAAGTCAAAACTGGTGGTGTCTCCAGTTGGGGAACCCAGAAGAAGTGGGGCCAACAGCTGCCTGAGCTGTGGCACTTCAGGAATCTGTCACCTGAGGGGAGCTGGGGGACAGGCCAAGGCATGGGCTGGGAACTCAGCAGACAACAGCACAGTGCTTGCAGGTCCTAGATTTGGCTGGAGACTAGCAGTGCCAGGCTGCATCAGTTGTGGGAGAGACCCCCAGGGCACTCAGGAATACTGATCCATGCCCCTCTGCTCCGCCAGTATCACCGTGCTGCTGCATGCCTCTGCACACAGCATGCATCCCCTCTGCACGATTACCTCATTAGTTCTTACTTCTGGTAACACCTGCCTAATTTCTCCTTAACCTCAATATCAACATCTCACTGATGTGAGAGTTGAGGGTCCTCCTAGCTTCACGATGACTGTGAGACAAAGACGCTCCTTGACTTGCCCAGCAGCTCAGTGGGGACTTCGGAGTGTGTGAGTTAAATCATGGGTGTTATTTCTTACATATGGGACCACCTAGTCACCTCGAGAAGTGCTGAATCTGAGTAAGAGAAACATTTGGAGCTTCATGCAAAGCATGTTTTTGTTTTTCTGTTCTGTTAGCTGTTGTCTAATGGTTTTGTTATAGCAGTATCTTGTTGACTACCAAGTTCCTGTGAGCACTAGGATGAGTAGTTCTGTTTTTCCATTGCAGCCTCTGTAATTTCAAGAAAGTTGGTTTTAGGAGGGTGGGTATTCTTTTTTTGCCACATATATTCAAAATAAATGAAAATAGGTATGTACTGTAGACAAGGTGAGGAGATACTTTCTGTGACTGCTGAAGTCCCAGCAAGGCTCAAAGTGTCAATCTGTGCCGGCTGTTAGAGGGCAGAGAGTGGCTCTCCACTGTCCGCAACTTCTGGGTGCAGTGTGGGAGGAGGGCTTCTGTCTCTTTCCTGATAGTCCATGCTGTGTCAGATTGCATCACCCCAAACGGCTTTTGCATTGGCAATTTTGTAGAACAGAAAGATCTTTTAAAGATTTTGAATAACAGTTTGTAGAGAGCATTGTCTAACATGGTTCTGTGGGAAGCTTTAGCCTCTGCCTGTTTGTCTGAAAGCTGGTATGGCTGTTGCTATTTCTAGCTTTACCTTGGGGCCAGCATTGAATCTTAAGTGAGCTGTATAGGTAAGGCAGGCACTTTGTTAGCTGATTAAACCCTAAGTTTTTGTGTATTTGACCACTAATTGTAACTGGTGTCTGCTGTAGTAAGCTATAATGGCAGTAAGGAAACGGGCTATAACTGTGGTTATAATAATACAGCACAGTAGTAGTAGATTGTGTATTTTATTCTTGACATCATGTAGTTAGCATTTTTCTTTAAGCTGAAATATTGAATCTAAAAGTTAAACGTTTACTATGCAATTGGAAAGTCTACTTTGTCTCTTCAATGAGGAAAATTGTGGTGATTTAAAATTTTATTTTTCATGTGTAATGCATATCTTGATTTCTGTTTTAACAAATATCTAGTTCACTATGAGATTTCCTTTTTTTGATCTGTGTTATAAATAGGACTTAAATGGCTCTAATAGTACAAAAAGGAATAACACTATTGTTTTCTTCCCAGTATAGCTCATCTAAAGATGAGCATGCGTTCACTTGAAAATGTATTAGAACCACTAATAGAATAAGTGTAATTGACTGTTTTCCTTGCACTTCTTATCCTGATTTAACAGAATGTAACTATTTAGAAGACAGTTAATGTTAAAATATGCTTATGAAGCATAAAAAACCCAGATGCTTCATTCTGTCTGTGTCACGTGTCATCAAGAGCGTTGCACAGTCTGGGAAGAAACAAGTTTGGCCTTCAAAACAGTATTTTTCCAAGAAAAAGCTGAGTTGCTAACCTGTAGCATAAATATAACCATATCTAGGAGCATATTTACTCAGCCGTTGTGCAATATGTTTTTGTTTTAACATGTGTCTTTAATTTGTTGATACGCTGTTTGAACAATTTTGTCTTACATCTTCTGCTTTCCCTTAATGTTCTTCCCAGGGTCAGCGTCTTTTTGAAAAATTGCTTGAACTGGCATCCCGAAATATTGAGATAAAACTAGTGAGTGATATACTGCCCGTGGAATCAAAGGTATTAAACGACTTGAAAGCGAAGGGTAAGACCAAGGTCTTTATGTTGTTATGCCACTGACTGATACACAGTCTTCCTTCTACTTAAAATGCTGACTTAAATGATACATAAAATGCACACTATTAGTCTAGCACCCTTACCCTATAATCCTTCAGCTTTGTCTGGTTCATAGTTATAAAAGATCTGAAACTCTGTTACTGTAGTTGGAGTAGATGTTTGCAGTTTGCAAGTGGTCAAAAAGGTGGAGCAGTGATTAAATGTTTGAACTCCTTACAGCCATTCTAGTGGTAGGCAAGGTAACCTGAGAGATTGCTGTCATGCCTTCTGGGACAAGAGAGTTTCCTCTTTCCAGCAATGGTAAAATAAATTAATAAAGCAACATGTTTGTAGTACTGATGATTCTGAAGCATGAAAAATAGATCATTAGTCAGATTTATCCAACTGACAAGGTTTTCTGTGCTATGTGTATTTGTTGGGTGCCTGCTTTCCTGATGGTTGTTTTGAGGTTTAAAATCCCTGTCCAAAGAGGGAGGGATTACACACTGACACTACATGACTAAACTTGCTTTATGTTAAACTGTGGGGAAAAATAGCACAGAGAGTTCAAGAAATGCTGAAGGAAATTACAGTCTCTTAGAAGCCTAACAATCTCCTGAATAATAATAAAATGCTAATTATTTCTATATTCTGATAAAATTACGATTTTTTGAAGGGTAAGATACATTTTTCAAAGGACAAAAAGAACCTGTATATTTGGATGGTGATCATTTGTGACACAGATTACCATGCTTTTTCAAAAAAAGATGAGCAAACATTTTAGCTAGAAAGGGAGCAATGTTTGTCATTAGCACTTCCTTCACTTTATGGGAGAATTAATTAGACCTTTGAGCTTTTTGAACAAACAAACAGAACATAGGCTTTTACAGTTTTACTAGCTTCAGCTTCCCTTATGCCTTGTTCAGATTTCTTAAAAGGGAAATTTTTGAGTATTCAAATTAAATGATCAATATATTTGAGTGCTCTGAGCTACAAAGAATCAGAGAAAGTCATCTTTAGGTAGTAATTCATATGAGCTTTGCTGTCATCATCTTTGAGTCCTGTAATTGTGCTGTTGGCCTCTTTCAAAGATCAATATCATAACTTCTTGAATTTCTCACTTTTTCCCCCCCCCCCCCTCATTCCATGTTTTGGTTTGCTTAGTTCTACAGATTCTGATATTTTTGTTAGAATGCCTTGATTAAGGCATGGCAATTGCCAGCTCTCTTACAGGTCTTCACCTGCATTGAGGTTTATTGTTTGGTTTTTATCTCCAGGAGAGCTAGGTAAATATTTGTTTCTGCATTTCTGAAAAGAAGTAAGTTAGTTATAATATTCAATCAGATTTAGTTGTCTCAAATTTATATTGAAATGAGCAGACCTTGTAAGAACAGCGGATTTATGGTACGTGCTGCTTGTGTCAAATAGAAGCTAACTGGTAGGCTAGCTTTAAAAATAGCCTTCCCCAGTTTCCGTCAGTTCAGTAATATTAATAACACAGAAAATGGAAAACATGTCTGTATTAGCCTTTTTCATGTCTGCTGGAGGAAAAAAAAAAAATTGCTGTTACCTACTGCCATTGTCTTAGTTGAGGACAAACATATTAAGCCTTGGTATGCTATCCTGCAAGAACTGTCAACTAAAAGTATCAGTCCCTTTGCTTGTGAGGTACTGGACACCTGCATCTTCAGAAATCAGTCAGAATTTATCCTTGAAAAGGAACTGTGCATCATCATTTGGACACATATATTCATGAAGATAACTAATTTATTTTTTTCCCTGCAACTGGTCAGATTTATCTTAGTATGCCACGCACTTTTTTAATAGAAGTGTTCCTCTTGCCAGAAAGGAAGCAGTAGAAACATCAATAGCTCAGCTAAATTTTGGAGCTTCTCGAGGTGGCAAACCAGAATACATTTGGCTGAACAGACCCAAACTCCCACTTGTGGTGTCTGTCTCAGTTAGGCAGAGGAGGGTCCAGGCACTGTGGCTAATAGACTGTGCTGATTGTTCCTAAGCAGCATATACACTTGGAGCCCGAGCTATGGGCAGTAACGTGGAGAGAACACACATACGTAGCCTGTGGGGATCTGGGAGTTTCACGTGTTCCTTGGCCTGCCTTCAGTTTGCCTGGTGAGCAGAGGCCAGCCTCTTTTTTTTTGAAGGCAGACTGTGCGCCAGTCGGACTGTCTTCAGGTAGTGGGCTGTCCTACGAAACGTGAGAGACAGTTGCTGTTGCACAGAGACAGTGGAAGGCCTTTCTTTTCAGCAGTCTGCACGATCAGAACTCCTGAGCTGTGCCCACAGGCTGCGAGGGCTGGTTCCTGGTGTCAGGATGAGGGATAACTTGGGTGTCAGCCCCAGGATGTTCCCGTTGATATACTCCCTGGGAACCTTTAAGTATGCTGCAGTTCCTCTGCACATGGTTATCTACCTCACACTGTGTCTTCAGGTAGAATGCCCTTTCTGACTTAAGTAGCCCAGGTAAAAGTCTTAGTCCCAACACAGTGACACAGGTTTATATGTGTTTGCTTGAAGAATTATACTTGGTCATCCGTATTGCCTCATGCAGCAGGTTGTTCTGGGTTTTTTGTTGTAATTGGAACCATGATATGTTGCAGCACTGCTGCATCTCAGCACAGATGCTGAGACTACTTCTGCCAGGCAGATTTTTCTAGCACATCTTTCATTTTTCTAGACAGGCATGCATGGTGTCCCCTTGCCTCTTCTCCCCATTTCTGAAGTACTGTAGAAAGCAGCTTTGATAGGACCTTTTCCAACCCAGGGGTGCATTCTAGAGTCTTCTCTACACATCCATCCTCTCCAACAGCCGTCCCTACTGATTAACAGAGGAGAAAGTTGAGATTTGACTTCAGATTTGAGCTGATGGGGTAAGATAAAGCAAAACTTACATGGATGGGAGAGCAGACCTGAACCGATGTAGAGTAAAATAAAATTAGTAATTTATGGTTCTAATGTGAGTAGAGGTGTCTGAGCTATCTGTGAAGCTGCAGGTTTGTGACTGGTGTTAAGCTTTTGGTTTTTCCTCATGTCTTTGCTATCCTGAATCTTTTGAGCTAGCTGTAAAGCAGGGTAGCTTGATTACAGCAGCAGTCTAGCAGCTGTAGTGTGAAACATGGATTGATTTTCTGTGCTAACACGTAACACACCTAGAGCTGTGGTGGCAGTAGCCTCTGAGTTCTGAGATAATGTACATTTGCAAATAATTGCTGCGCTGTGGGAGTGTTATTTAATTGCAAAATCAAGCAGGCGGAAATGAGGAAATACTAGTCCCTGAACATATATTTGTGATGGACTTTAATTACATTATCAGATTCTATATTTTGCATAGAATACCTGGCTGGTACTTGCTATAATCTTACCACATTAATCAGAAGTTTTTCCTTTATATTGAATGAGAATACGTCAAACATTTAATGCCTAAGGCAGATGATGCTCATTCACGGGATATTATTTCTGCTGGTAATGGCTGGAATCTTTTTTTATCTTCATATTTAATGTATGTCTCCAGGCTTTCTTTCTTGCACATCTGCCAGATCCTGCACTGAATGCAGAATGATTAATTTCCTCATAGGCTTTTCCATGCTGCTTCTCATTGTGGTATCTGAGTGCTCTGCAAATACAGTATTAATGAAATTCTTTTTACAACACAACTGTTAGGTGAGGTCGCTTGCTGTTTCTGTCTCTCAGGGACAACTAGCAATTATTAATGGCAGCACAGACACCAGAAGCCAGATCTGAGCATTTTTTTCTATAGTTGTAATTAAAAAAAATGTGTATTTGTAATTTTAAAAAGTCAACCACATGTAGGTCCTCCCAGATCATGATGTCAAAATTATTACTAAACAGACTATAAATGATGATGTTATTTTTATGGGACCTTTTGTAATATACAGTCCTTGGGTGTGAAGCCTTGCTTCTCTATAGTTAATGTTAAAGCTGTATTTCACATTCACATATGTAAACAAATACCATGCATATATGTATATGACTCTCTGGTGAAAGGTAGGTCTGCCTGTAGGCAAAATATGGCTCACTGTGCAAACAGATATGTTCTTCTTTATCCTCCTTGTGCTGTGTCAGTAGCTTATTAATGCTTGTTTTCAAGGTTATTGTTTTAGCCTTTTCTCAGCTGTGGTTCCGTCTATGAGACTGAAACATTTCTTGTAACTCCTCCCACTCCTTGTACATAATTATGTACCAGTCCTCGTTCCTCAGTATCATTTGAATAGTATTGTCTCCAATTAGCAGGTTGTTGTATCATTTCCTACGTGTATGGAATCTAAATCCCTTACTAATTATGATCTTATTTCAGCTGACAGTTAATGCTTTTTAAGACATGCTAATGGATTTCCTTTCTTCAATTTACATTGCTTTATTCTTTTTCTATTTGCTTCCCCCCCCCC
>NW_010257153.1:43915-48841 GCF_000690775.1 Eurypyga helias
CCAATACTCCCTTTTCATGAGTCATTTTTTATATATTTGCAAGGAAAGTTTTTTGTTTTGGCAGTTCTGGCTGAGGCAGATATGAAAAGAGGTGTCTGTCCACAGTGTGGTTTAAAACAAACAAACAAAACAAACAAAAAAACCCCACCCAGCTATCTCAGCTAATAACTATTGAATGTTAGCAATGAAACTGGAGAATAATAGAAAGTCTTTGTGCTAGGGCAGGATCTAATCACTAGGTCACATGTGCAGCTCTTACTCACTGAGCTGTTCGTGCACATTTGCCCAGGATTACACTCTCTCTTAACCAGATACGACCAAAACAGAGAAACGAAAAAGTTTACATTATTGTAGTAAGACAAATGAGTAGAAAGTGGAGCTCTAGATGCTTTACATGCTTTTATTTATGCACTTTAGATAGCAAATATTAACAGATACCATTCCCTGACAAATCAAATCAGTTTGTATCTGGGCAGCTGCAGGATTCCAACCTCCTCTTTGTCCTTCCCATCATATGTTGTCCCTCCCTTCTTGTTTGCATCAGTGATCATGTGGTAAGACAGTTCAGGGGGCTGATTTGACTATGGACTTTTTTGTTTTATTTGTTTGTTTGTTCACTGGCTTAATTGTCATTTGCATTGGATTTCTGCATTACTCATTGTATGATCGCACAGGCATAAATGCTGGGTACAACATGAGGTAGGAAACACATAGCTGGGGTTAGCGAGGGGGCAGGACCACTGGAACCTGGTTTAGATAGGCTTAATCTGCCATGGCATGAGAAAGCTCAGAGTTCACGTAATGCCTAGGGACTTCTGGTGTGTTTGGGTTTTCTTGTACTTTTGTTTAAATGAAACTGTTGCCCAATGGATAATAATAGTGAATATATATATATGTATATATGTGTGTATATATATGTATGTCTATCAGATGAAATGTGTTTAGTCCCATATTCTGTCTGCTTTTGTTGGCACACTTAGGGTGCTGCATAATTTTAGAGCTGTGATGCTTGTGGGACATGAGTTTTTCTTACCTTTGGCCACAGTCATGTTTCCCTTCCCTTTCTAGCTGTGGGGAAATGGGAAGAAGATACTCTATTTTTAACGTGTTATAGAAGGCTGAAAAATTTGTGTTATGCCATAGAAAAGATGGAGATCACTTGGGAACATCAGTCCAGTTTCTCCTTATGAAACAAGCTGTAAGTTAAGCAGATGTTTTCTAGCCTAAAGGCTTTGTGTACTCGAAACCCCAGGAAGGTGGAGTTCATCATTTGGGAGAAAACTTTTCTCTGGAGAAGATAAAGCTGAGAGAGTAAGAGAGGGCATTTCCTGATAACTTTTTCCGAAACTAAAAGATGTTTGGTTTGTTGGGGAATTTGGGTTTTACCTGTCCCTGTTGGTAGGGTAAACCATGATGACGTTGATTTACATTCGCTATTTTGTTTCAGTGTTGGAGAAAATATTCCAAATATGGGGACAGTGGTCTGCGAGCAGATTATGAAAGAGCTATCACTGTCAATTTTAGGAAGAAAGTAGGCAAGCCCCTGTGAGGACTGGCTTCATGAGTGGCACTGGTGCATGGTAAAGGTCTAGAGTAATTTGAAAGCTTGTTTTAATTGTTCCCTAATGATTTGGAAAGAGAGCATAAACTTATGTGTTTAAGTACACTCATCTCAACATAAGAAAGAAAGATTTTTTTTTTTTTTTTTTAATAGTAACAACAATCATTCCCTGGAACAACCTCTCCAAGGATGTGGGAGAGTCCCTGTCACTGGAGGTTTTCAAGATGTAACTAGATGGGCTGCTAGATAATCTCATATAGGTTCCCTTTCCAATGAAAGACAGAGTTTCTGAGGACCCTTCTAACCTGGGCTTTTCTATGATTCTAAGAAAGCCTTTAATTATCCTTTTCCTAATGTGAAGATAAGGTTGAGAATCAATATAAAAACTGCAAAGACTTAAAAAACAATACATCCCATTCATATGTTGTGAAGCTGGAATACTGAAGCTGCGTCTTGAAGAGATTTTTGCTTGTCCAGATGCTAGGTTTTGCACACTGTACCATCAGAATAATATTATCTGATGGATGCTCCATAGGAGTGTAAAGAATGCTCTTAAGATCTGAAGTTCAGCTGATGGTTTTATGTAAGGTATTGAATAGAGTTGTAGCTCCATTACATAGCTCCATTTCTTCATCTGCCTTTCCTAGGCTGAGAGGTAAGAGTGTTGAAGATAGGATAAGCTCCTTCTCTTTTAAACTTAAGCAGTACCAAAAATAGTCTAATTTTTCCCCTATGATTTTTCAGGAAAAAGTAAGCAGGATCCTTTAGAGAGGACCAGTAGACTAGGGATGAGTCCTCCTGAAGGAAGCAAGTCATTTGGATCTGAGTTTCATAGAGTTAAACAAAGGTGGGTAAGAACCGAGGGGGAGAAATCCCTTCTTCCATTCTATTCAGTTTTTAAATGTTGACAATTTTCCAAAACTTTGCCTAAGTCATACCATAAAATATGAGTGTTCAAAAGGCAGCTAATGAAAATTGTACTGGCAAGGCCTTTGGCCGCAGCTTTTAAATTAATTTTTATATTTTGATTTATTATTATTCAGGCCTTGCTCCTTTTCTATTATTATTTTCTATTCCTTGGGTACCCACAACAGAGTAGATGCATGCTTCAATCTGGATTTTATTAGTTGCTGCTGGAGAGTCTTTCCTAATATTTTCTCAACAACTTTCAGCCTGTGACAAGCAATCTTAAAGCCAGTTCCAAGATGAAAGATCTCATTATGTTCATTACCTCTTAGAACCTGCATAACATCTTTGACAGAGTTCCGCATAATGAGATATATCGAGCAGATTTTCCAAAAGCTAGTGCATCCCATCTTAAAAGAAAGAAGGAGGTACCAGCTTAGCATCAGAGATTGAAGAAATCAGGTATCTATCTACCTAAAATCTGGCAACAGTAACATGCAGAAACTCCTGCTTGGTTGGTTTTTGGGTAAATAACTTTCTGTTTAGGCACCTAAAGTCTCTTACTTCAGTAGATGTGTTCTAAGCGTGCACATCCACTAATGCCTTGATAGCCAGGAATATTCCAGCATTAGTTTTATGTCTAAACCCCATGAGAACTCATATGCAGTGTTTCTCACTTGTTTTGGTTGGGGAGCTAGATCCTGCAAAGTAAGGTAAGCCATGTCCAGCCTTACGAAACGTGGCTGAAAAGAGTAGGTGGGTAGCTTTTTTGTTACCGCTCAGACACACTTATAGATACACAGAATGTCTTTGATGCATTCAAAATTGCTGAAGTTGCTGAAAATTAGGTTAAAAGTCCTGCTCTGTCTGAAGGTTTCTAAATTGTCAGCTTGTCGAGCTGTCTATCATACCAGGCACCTGACAGAAAGCAAGTTCTCAAGCTAGTATTGAAAAATCTTAAACTTCATAAAACAGAGTGTGCAGTCACAGAGGATTGGGATGTGCCGAGGGTGTTCTGTAGTAGCGCTCCCTCCTGTTCAAGCTCTACCAGTTAGCAGAAAATCTTCTAATCTCTGTCTGCATTTAAAGATGACTCTAGCAGTCACGCACTCACTTGTGAGGGGAAAAAACTGACTCCCAGTCCCTGCCTTGCTTATACTCCTTCTACTGCCACCAGATATATTTTGAAAGAAATGCCTTGCCCTTATTTGTGAATTATTTTAAAATTGAGAGATTGTAGGACAGGATTTTGAAACTTCATTGGAGAACTGATGCTTCTGTGCAATTCCAAATCAGGGGCTGGGGTAAACAACATGTTGTACATTGTCATTGCCTGCTACCTAGTTTAGATATCTTTTAGCTCAAAAAAAAAAAAAAACCTGCTGATAGTCTGGTTTTTATTATAGGTCCTATAGGAAACTAGATGGCTAATCTGGGAATAAAACTTCCTGTGAACACAGAAATATTCCCAAATTAGGCACCATAACAGATCACAATGTGAAACAGATTATTTTCTCTTAGGAGGCTGAAACCCACCAACTTTAAGAAGATTTAAGCATGGCCTGCCATGCTAACATCATTCTCTAGCATCAGAGAATTGGCAGTATGAGGCTGTCACATCCACAACAAATAGACAGGAAAAAAAAAAAAAAAAGAGGGGACACCCTCCCCTATTCTAAATGGAACCCTGTCCCGCCCCCCCCCCCCCCCCCCAAAAAAAAAAAAACCAAAACAACACAAACACCACAAAACCACCCCACTATAATTTAAATTCTGAAGGCAACCAGGGCCTTGGGTTGTACTAGTTTCTTTTGCAAAGAGGGAGAGGGGAAAAATGTTCACTTAAGCAAAAAGTTCACCCACCAGAGCCAGATATGCAACCAATAAATTCTAATTTTAAGTTCTACAGTGTCTGTGTCTGTAGACTTTACTTAGAAATTAATATCTTTGCTGAGAAATGGTTGTGCTCCCAGGGACAGTACCCTGTAACGTGTACTTTTGCATTGTAAAATATTGGTTACATTCTTTACAATATCTGTAGCCTTTGTTTCAAAGACCCGTAGGTAAACACCATTACATTTTTCTTGAGTAATTAAGGCTAGATGCACCGTAAGGCTCTTTTAAGATGCTAGGTGTTTCTTAGAAACAATATCCTAATTCTTCTGCTTTGAAATTTGTAATTGAAAAGGTTTTCATGGTAGATTGGTCAGTATTTTAGTACATAATTTCAGTTTGCAAATATCCTTGTACATAATTTCAGTTTGCAAGCCTGCGTGCACTGGAGTCTGTTGCTAACCCGTGTGCATTCATGGGTTTGGCAAAAATGTGCGCTTGTGTATTCCATAAGGTCCAGCACAACTATGAGTATTGGTAACACAGCTATCCTGTGAACCACCAAATTGCTTTTGTCTAGCAATACCTAGTCAGATCCAACATAGCTGTGCTGGATTCAGCCAGGA
>NW_010257154.1:0-6473 GCF_000690775.1 Eurypyga helias
CGGGGTCATCCCACCGCGCCGGAAAGCGGCGATGGTGGGCCCTTGATGCAGGCGGTGCTAGGCCTAGGCTTGGGCAGGTCGCGGCTCAGGCAGCCCCTTGACCTCCACTTGGTTTGGTACCAACACCCGACCTGTGCCCCCTGCTTAAAAAGCAAGACGCCCCCCTCTCCCCGCAGCTTCACAGAACTTCCTCTGAGGTAGGGTAAGTGAGATAGGAGAAGCGGAGGTTGACATTAGTGTGAGAAGAACCGAGTCCACTCCCTACGCTGTGCCAGCCCCTCTGGCCTGTGACAGAGAAGGACAAGAGAGGAGGAGGTGAGAAACCCAAAACTGAAGAGATGCCCAGCTTGAGGAAGCGGGATGGGGTGAAGTGGGGCAGATGCCCATGGAGTTTTCTATGGCGTAGCGGGGCAGGGTGCTGACAAAATGCCGGGCAACACCTCGGCTCAGCACCTTTCGGCTCAGCTGCCGTTGGGTACCGGGTGTGCTCAGAAACATTACTGTGAGGTAAGATGCTGCAAGATGAAGTAAGGCGCTCCAGTTTCTGGAGTTGTGGTTTGGTTGTATGCTGACAGACAGAAGCTCACGTACCGCACTAATTCTGGCTGCACGCAGTAATAGGAACTGCGCATTTCACAGTATTTGGTGGTTTATATATTCCTTTCATCTTGGAAACGAGTTCTACAAGACTCGGTTTTATGAATTGCCCCTGTTTTCTCTGAATGGTAGAGACCCAGATGTATCTTAGCAGATAAAACAGCCAGTTAGCTAAAACCCTTCCTGACTTTTAGCAGATCTCATCATTTTTTAGAGGCCTGACTCACATCTGAGGGTTTGCAGTTGGCAGCGCTGTGTGTCTTCTTCCTCAGACATTCCTGTTGATATCAGTGAAATCCTCAAAAATGCCTTTGTATTAATCAGACGAAATCTGATTAATGTGTCTCACATTAAAGTCTCTCGGAGTCTGGTCATTGCTGCTTAAAAGCATCAGTTGTCCCTCCTGAGATCAAAAAATCAGACACCCTTATTGTGCAATACAGTGCACAGAGGGAAACCATAATTAGAGAAACTAATGTTTTACTCGTAGCTCTGTAGGTTTTTTTTTTGCAGGGAACTGTATTTGAAATCCCCAGCTTGGGAATCCCAAGGGGGTTCTTAGCTACTAATGCTGTTATTTCTTGGAAAAGGAGTAATTTCGAACTGAAAAGTGTTGCACTGTAAGACATCACACAGTGTAAAACACTACTCATTTTACGAGTGACCTCTGCTGTGAAAATTAAGTGTTTCACTACAGGATAAGAGAAATAAGTGTTCACATACAATTAAATAGCTATGGCAGCTGAAGTAATCCCTTATCCTGATTCGAAGTATCAAAACCTTGGGAAGATCACTAATTCTGGCAGAGGACATGAAGAGGGTTACAACAACATTTTTCAAATTGTAGTTTGTATTTAAATTCCTGTCTCAGATCAGTTGCAGATGAAAAGCACACCACCAGACACCAAAACCCACCACACTATGAGCAAGACTGTTGTTTTAAAATGCAGGAAACACAACCTGAAAGGTAATAAGTACCCTGTGAGCGCTATGAACTCTTCTGTGTTCACCCTTTAAATAGCCCAAGAGGATAGATTTATTTTTCCTCAGCTAGTAAAGGAATCTCAGAGTTAGCAGCCTAAACCTGTTGAAGTTCATATGTAGTATGAACTGCCTCCATGCAGATCCAGCTGGATGGTATTTGCAATTTGTGAAATTGGTATTTCACAATTAAAATTATATGTGTCTGTGCATACAGGCATGTCAGCTAACTGGGGAAAGAAGGTGAGGCTGAACCGTCTCCTTTAATGTAGCTCTAGCAGAAAAGAGGAAAATTATATCATTTTTGGGAGGTGTAAGCCTCCTTGTCTTATAGTGATTTGGTCTCACGTTGAAAAATGACTTATGAATTGGAAGGGATTTTCAGTTTCAAGCTGTCATGAGATCCTTATGGAGCTCTGGCTGCAGCATGGTCCTAAGTGAGGAGAAGGAACACAGATGCTGTTACATTTGGAAAAGGATAATGTTACTGTCCAGCTGGATACAACTGTGTCCAGTTGTTATCCTTACTGGTGGAGTGTAGTTGCTGCTGTTCCATGACAGTAGTAGTATTGACTCCTTGGCAAATGTCTTCAAGTGCAGTTTGTATGCTTAGAAAGCTGCTAGAAACAACTGCAGGCTGGAGAGAGCTGAAGGCATTTGCAGATAGGTGCTGAGTCGGGGGGAGGAATGGAGAATTCGTAAGATATGCTTGGAGGGCTTTTCAGTTGGAAGACAGCAAAAGATTTCAGAGAGGTTCCTAATGCCATGGTGGTAAGCCTAGATAGATAGATAGATAGATAGATAGATGCTCAGTTACATTTCTCCTGTTTAAATTGTGAACATTCTGTACATATGCTACAGTTCGAAATGCATACTGTGTGTATGTTTCATACTGCCAATGTTGTAAGAGGATATAGATCATATTTTTTTGTCTTATGAAAATGCAGAAGACTCAAAATAAACGCCGAACAGTATATACTGCAATCTGTACTGTATGTTACACATCACAGTGTGATTTTGCTATATGCAGCACATGGGCAAATGCCTGTTCTGCTGGGTAGCATTCATGTGCACGAGGGTTTAAACTCCCAGGCTTAGACAAGAGCAGATTCTCCATCAGTGAAACACCGGTGAGACGTGTTATAAGCAACGGCAGGAAGAGTCTTATTTTTTCGCTCGCCCAGCACTACTCATTCTAAAGCTATTCTCAACAGCTTATAGCTTTGCTCTGCTGTAACCGTTGCAGTTGCAATACTGCAAGTCCATTCTTGCCTTCAGTTTAAATGCGTATGAAGTATTTCAACCAAAACAATCTGTATATTTTTGTGAACAATGCTTAGGAAAAATACCCGTGGTAACACTTCTAGTGATTTTGAGATATGGCAGTGGCATCAGGCTTTGAAACAGGGTCAACAAATTAACCTCTGTGTCAAAGATAATCTGTCCAAATTTATTTAGGTTATAAGCCCCACAAGAAGAGAGGTTTTGTATACTCTAGTGACCTGCTGGACCTTTGGAGCTTAATTCTGTGAAGATGCCTCTGGAACTGGGTCTGCTTCCAGCTCTTAGCTCAGCAGCTGTTTTCTCTGAAAGTGAAGCTCTGAGCTAATAGAGATCAGACTGAATTCAGGGCAACGAAACTAAAAGCCTTTTTGTTCCCTGCTCTCCCTCTCCCTTCCTGCTAGAATACAGGCAAAGGGAAGTGCAGTGATTTAAGTGTAGGACGAAAAGGCTACAGAGCTCTCAAATCTCACTCACTGACTAATGCATTTGATTCTGACTTTGTGTTCTCTCTTTACGAAAAGGCTACAGAGCTCTCAAATCTCACTGACTAATGATTCTGACTTTGTGTTCTCTCTTTCGAGAACAGATCCATCTGCATTTAATGCTTCTGTAACACAGCACTGCAGCCTCTCTTCTGTGACCTCCTGTGTCAATCACGGCCGATCAGCCTGAGCTCTGAACAAGACCCCATGCTGAAAGGGGCGAGAAGTCCCACTCATCTGCCCCTGCGCTTCAGATGTCATAGTCCCACTTCCCACTCTCATGTGGACTGACATGACAAAAACATACCTGTTACACGCAACAACACATGGACTTGTATCATGCCGGGGAAAAGAAGATGCTGAGAGGCCTACAGGGGCAGTGGCCATGGCTGGTAGAGATGGGAAACTGAATAGGCAAAGAGATCATGAATGGGAGCCAGAAAGGGAAATAGAAAAGAGGATTAGGAACAGATGAGTAGAAACTGGGGATGAATGAGCAAGATGAAATCTGGGAACCAAAGGAAAGAGAAGAAGAGGAGAAAGAATAGGATTTTGAGGAGTGTGACAGAACTGACACACCTTGGTGTAGAGATTAAGATGTGGAGTTCTGATATGACTCAAAGGTGAAATCCAAGAAGAGAGGTGGAATTGGAAATGAGCGGGAATGGCAGTATGGGAGAAGAGAAGCCAAATGACCAAAATCAAAATCACTGAGACGACTCCTACAGTTTGCAGGCTGGGTCTCAGTGGGAAAGAAGAAGGGGTTTTGGGTCAAGAATTGACACTGGGAAAGCATAAAAACAATG
Source organism: Eurypyga helias (assembly GCF_000690775.1). NCBI lineage: Eukaryota > Metazoa > Chordata > Aves > Eurypygiformes > Eurypygidae > Eurypyga > Eurypyga helias. Next base: position 4,151 of record NW_010257154.1, read on the forward strand.
GGCAAGAGGACCGAGAGAAGAAGAGACCAACAGAATAGACTGCATCTTCCTGGCTACAGTTTTACTTTGTGTAAGATGGTACAACTGCAAAGAGCCTCAAAAGACATCTCCTTACTGCCATCTGTGTCACAAGTCATGCAATGCTGCCATTTTCCTCCTTTTCTATCTAACAATCATGTGGTCACAGCGAGAACTGATTGCTTCCTCATCTGGCAGCAAACTCGCTCACTGAAGAGGAAGGAAGAATAGCATGCCACCAGATAAGGCATTGATTCAACTCATCTTGAAGCCATAGAGTCATTAGCTTGTGCAAGGAAATGGTCTGGCAGTCAGAGGTGTGGACTATGGGAAAATGAGACATCCTATTCTGGGAGTTAAATGAAAGGGAGCTGTGCTACAGGGTGAAGGTTTTCAGCCCTGGTGATGCTCAGAGAAATGCTGTTATGATGCCATGTGGGATAATTTTCACATTTTCAGTCTTTTTAGTGAGAAAATTTTAAAATATACACATATCTATAAGGAAGTAATTTAGGAATGAGCTTTACAGATAAATCTAGGTAAGTCATATACCATCATACTGCTCGTTGGCTAATTATCTGCTAGTCCCTGATTTTCTGCAGGCTCAACTTGAGAGCTTGGGTATGATGTGCCAAATCATATCTGATGTGCCAAAGTCCTAAGCCCATCAAAAGAGACAGATAGGTAGGTAGGTAGGTAGGTAGATATATAGATAGATAGATGGATGTAAAGAACAGTGGTGTATTCAGAATTTGCCCTTTGAACATGTAAAACATTCTTTACATTTAAAAGCCCAGCATTTAGCTTCCCTACTGATGACTATCCATGAAAATATTAATGCTGGCATACTCAGCAATATACCCTGAGTAACATCACAAAACTTTGCCTGCACAGGATTATATAGACAGAATTTGTCAAAGTTCTCATGAAAAATAAATGGATCTACATCATACTTACCTTCCTTAAAAGCCTACAATTCTGGAATTTCCTAACCTTCTAACAGCTGACTTTGTAACCTTCAAAATATACACTTTAGTTTTCATTGCTATGTCAGTATTATTTGCCTTGGGAATAGTGCAGTCTTTGCTAGCACAAATATTTGGGGCAACTCAAGAGTGTTTGTACTACTATAAAAACAAATACCATGTATTAACTCATTAACTGGCAGGTGCATGTATATAAACAACATCTGGACAGTTTTCATTTCTCTGAGTACTGAACATAGCTATAGCACAAATTGTAAAAGAGGTGAGGAGGAGAGGGAAAGGGAAAGGGAAGGGGAGAGGGAGAGGGGAAGGGGAAAGGGACAGAGAGAGGGAGCTTCATTTATTTGTCAGAAAGTTCACAGAAAGTACAGGAAATGAGGCACTTTATTGCTAACATCAAGAGAGGGGACTGGGAGCAAATTTCTCCCCACATCCTTCTGCAATAGCTGTATTGTCTGAAAAGAAAAAGTGTGGGGAAGGAGAGGAGAGGAGAGGAGAGGAGAGGAGAGGAGAGGAGAGGAGAGGGGAGAGGACGTAAAAAATTCCTGTCCATTATAAGGTTGAATCGGCAACAGGGTGAAAAACCCTGATTTGCAAACAGAAACAGTTTCCGAGAAAGTCTTATAAGCACACAGTTATCCAAGTGAAAAGAATGAATGATCGAAGATGGCAGAGGAAAAATCCTGAAACTACTAGCAAGTGGATTATTGATGGACTGTGATGTAAGAATATTATATGAGCCAAATGGTTAGACAGTAGAAGCAGTGGAAAGGGAGACAGTAAAATCCAGACAGTTTTGTCACTGAGGATGATAACACTACTGTCTTCACTGCTACTGGGAATCCACCCACAGACATTTCTGAAACCCCACACAGGGAAATGAAGGAAATATATGATCACAAACAAAAGAAAATCTGAAATAAAATCAGTAATACACTCAAAAACCTGCAAGCTGTCTTGGCAAGAGCAGACAAAGTGGAGCAGAGCTGAACAGATCAAAGTGCAGAAGAAAGTTCTAAAGAGCAGTGCTTAGAGTTACTGTGTACATGGAAGTTAATTGGCAATAAAACACAGGGTAATTATCAACTAAAATCAAATTTTATATCAAAAAGTGGAAATACAAGTTCCGAGTGTATGCCTGGGTGTTTGCATTCACACTGAAAAGGCATGCAGTTAGCAAATAAGGTTTCAAGGAGAAAAGGCTCATATAGATCTGAAATGTGACTTGAATAACATGGCTCAGTTACAGGATTTTTGAATCCTGATGTCTTAGACTAGAGCTGACAGTGATTCCGAAGGTGCTAACTATACTCCTGCTG
>NW_010257154.1:6504-35715 GCF_000690775.1 Eurypyga helias
TGCTGAATCAGTTTTTCTTTCTTATCAGCCACTTTTGGGCCACAGTTTACTGCTACGGATCTTTTAAACCATGCCTTTGAATGTGATAAATCTGTGTTTTTTGGGGTTTGTTAACTTACTGCATCGCTTGTTCCTCTGAGTGTACTAGTGGTCTTGATTCAAGACCACACTAATCAAGTGGTCTTGATTAGTGGTCTTAATCATGCCACGATTAAGGTGTTATTTAAAGGATTTGGGTTTGTATTTTATTGTACTTAATAATTTGAATTAAGCCTAAATGTGAGAAACAAAAAGCAAACATCATAGCACAGTGAATTCAAAGAGTGTATGGACAGTCCAAAACTTGGCTTAGCAGCCAGTTGTTTGGAGTTAATATGCAATCAGTTAAGTCAAAGATACTTGAGATATTGCCCAGCATTTTTTATGATTGACTTTTAAAAAAATAAATCAGAAGTACTTCAAGGTTATTTGTACGCTGCTTCTTTCTTTTTTGTTAGTCCCTGGGTTCATTGCCTTTACTGTTTCTTCCCCTTGGGAATCTCTTGATTTGAAGCCAATACAGAAGTGTTTTGAATCTGAAAGCGCAGGGGCTTGACAGCAGTGCATCAGCAGTTTAAAGTCTGGAACTGTTCTCTTCCACCTACCTGTGACCCTCTCTGATCAATGCTTCCACTCTTGAGGTGAAGACATTTGATTTCCCATGAATCAGCTCCTGATCCACCAGCTTTCAATTGCCTGTATTAAAGTAAACCAAATCTGAATTGGTCCATTGTCAGTTAATGAGTGACACTCAGCTGATTCAAGGGGGGCATGTACATTCTTGCCCCAGAGACGTCATGGCAAGGCTGGGGCAGAAACTAACGACCCATCATTATGTCAGTCAGCTGATTTTAATCTTATGTTGCAAATCTGTCAAAACCTGAAGGTGACTGGAAAAGCTATTGGGGTTGCTAAATGTGTGCCTCTGCTGTGCACAGGGCACACCTATGGGAGGTGTTTTGATTAATGGAATTGGGCAAAGGGTGGGGTAGAGCCTGCACTTTGGACTCCATGCTAAATAGATACTTTTGCTCCCTTAAATATTTTGTGTGTAGATAAAGACTAAGCTCCATCAGGTCTAAAATTAGACCTCAGAAGCTACTTTATGTTAATTTCCCCCTAAAGAGTGGAGCAGGCACAGATCCTTTGAAAGGGGAAGTGGCAAATACTTGTGCGACCAGCATATGCCCATGGCTACCTTCCAGGTTTGTCACAGCCGAAACTGAGGCCCTGTGCACTTTATTAGGATATTAGAAGGCACTGGAGTTCACCTCTACACAGGTACTCTGGTTGGCCTCCAAAGGTCATCAGTGTATGAGAAGGGAGGTGATACTTTCCTGGCTGTCGTCTCCACAGACAGAACTGATGCCGCTAAGAAGGTGTAGGAATAGAACGAGGAATAGAAAAATAGATGCAACCCTATGAATTCAAGCACTGGGCTTTCAAAATAGGAGACAACATGATGTAATTCATAAGCAGAAATACTGAGTTGGCTCCAAGAGGTAAAACACTTAGAATTTGTTCCTTAGCATTATAACACACTTGTAAGCGAGATGGGAAAAGTAGTGCAGCATTTTGGTCACCTACCTGCTGACTACATAAGCTCTTAAAAAACCTCCATGCATCAGCATGTAATGCAGTCTATTGGTCATCACAGTATGTAGCTGATGAAGCAGAAGGTGGAGGGATTTATACCCTCCTGGATATCTACAGCCACTTAGAAACAGCCTTTCAGTGGTTCATTTGTGCATGGACACTCGTGCTGTAACTGAAATTAAGTGGCGGAGTTTGAGCAGATTATGGTGTTGAAGTGATGGAAGGAACACTTGAAAGTTATTCTGTTTTATGTGTATAGCACAGCCAAGGGAGTGCTTGATTACTAGGAAAGAAGAGTATGAAAAATGAAGGAAGGGAATTACTTGAATCCATTCAGCTTCTATCAGAGTAGTGGAGCTATGCAGACCTCACTGGTTATCCCCATGCATGCTCTGATCTGGTAACACAGACTTTCTACAATTAGTTTAAAATGGCTCCAGATAGAAACATTTGTCTTTGAAAAGTGTTTTGGTTTTAAACATATTCTCTCTAAACATGCTTCTGGCCTAATACTCAGGACCTGTTTAAAAATTGCAAAAAAATGTGGTGCTGTGCCTGTGGGGGAATGTATTTTGGTTAGTGCACTTGTCCACATTTTAATTCAAATGATTGCTTCATAGTTTGAGTTTTACTATGCAAATGCTGGAGGAGCTAAAATAATATATTATCAGATGGAGATTTGAGTGGTTTAACCAAAGCAGCAGAGTCTCCCGGTCGTATCACCCATGAGCGTGCAAAAGTCAGCCAAGACAGAGTTCAAAACCACCAGCCAAACAAACGGCTACTGCAAATACAAGCATGAGAGAGCACATCAAGAAAATCCTAAATCAGAAAGGAAGTATTTAAAAAAGGAAAATAATTGTTTACCTTGAGAAACATTATTTATCTTGTGTTTATTTTTCTTTCCAAGAGGAAAAATTGGTGGTGGGTGTAATCAGACGTTTCCTTGATGCAACCTCGTTTCTCTACAGAGAGCAAAGGTCTGATTTCCAGCTTGGACTAAAATGGGGTGTTTCCTTTGCAGTATGAGGTGTTTGCAAAATGGGGTCCTTCAATTTCCATTTCCAAGCCTTTCTCTTGCCATTAATTTTTTCTTCTGCCAGGTCCACTATTTCCTGCTTTTGTTCTCTGCTTTATGTTTCTGACTGTTTCTCTTTTGCACATCACAGGCAGGTTCTGCTTCCAGAAATGTACAGGTATTTCCACCTAATGGTACCCTTTTGCCCAGTTTCCCCAGTTTCAGTTTCTGGATGATCTGTGTTTTGGGCTGTGGCTTCATTTCATTCCCCTTACCCCAGATAGAAGCATCACTGCTCTGATGGTTGCAGGAGGAGAACCTGTGAAGGTCAGTAACCAGTTGCATCAACTTCAAAGGTGTGTCATCCCAACATCCACTATGCTCTTGTATTATACTCACAAGCACTAAATGGTGATATATGTATTTAGCAGGCCCTTGTAAATTTCAAACTTGTGTATACTCAGGATATAAATTATCATATTTCCTTCCTTATGTAGGAAAAGATCCCATTTAATTGAAAACCAAGTCTTTCCTATTGCTTTTTGTGATACCTTACAGAATATCGTTGCAGATGCAATTTTATATGACATGGCATAGGCTGGTTGAAAACAACCATAGCATTATAATTTTCTCTTGAATTCTGTATTTATTTCTGTTACACCTAATTACATTTCTGTGATACTATATTGGAGTTATGCCTAGAATTCCATGCATTTTTTTTTCTAGGTAAATTACAATAAACATTTTAAAAAGCAAAATACCCTATTAGTGGTACCAGATTCCTGATAGATGTTGTGCTTCTTGACCTTCTCTCAAAATTAAAATTACTTCTATTTGCATTTAGATTTCTAACCCAGTGCTTGGACTTTAGAGGAGAATAAAAATTAGTTTGCTTAAAGAATCTATCTGTATCAGGTTACTTGCTTAAGTATCCCTATCAATCATTAAATTCTGTACAATTTTAGGTTATATTTTTCATTATATATATTTTAGAAAAAAAAAAAAATTGGTCTTCATCCAGCACATGCATAGGTTGCAAAGCCTGAATGCTGTCATTGAACTCAAACTGAGAGACTACTTAAGAAGTTCAATGACATAGCAAGGAGCATCTGCTGGAAGTTTTGCTCTTATAAGAGACACTATTTCAGCTCTGAAAACAATGCCAAGACTTAAGCCTCTAAGTCTTTCATACTTAGAACTCCTACTGAACCTTCATGAAACAGAAAAGTGTAATAATGTAATTATTCATCTGCTGGAAGGTGGCATCTTATTCTATCACCTATTAAAATAAAATGGATACTTTTACAAGTTCCTGTCTTAACAACTTTGAAAGCAGGAAAATATGTGCAGGAATTTTTAAGTATTTTTTTCTTTTCTGAATCTTGAAATTTTGTCCTGAAAAGTTTACAGAAAGTCAAATATTAGGGAAATATCTTCTCCACTAAAATGGTATCCATCAGTGCAGAGCCACTAAGATGATGAAGGGCCTGAAGCACCTTCCATACGAGGAAAGGCTGAGAGCGCTGGGTCTGTTTAGCTTGGAGGCTGAGGGGGGATCTTATCAATGCTTATCAATATCTAAAGGGTGGGTGTCAGGAAGACGGGGCCAGGCTCTTCTCAGTGGTGTCCAGTGACAGGACTAGGGACAATGGCCATAAACTGGAAAACAGAAGGTTCAGCCTGAACATAAGGAAACACTTCTTCACTGTGAGGGTGACAGAGCACTGGGACAGGCTGCCCAGAGCGGTGGTGGAGTCTTCTTCCCTGGAGACTTTCCAAAGCCAGTTGGACTTGTTCCTGTGTGATCTACTCTAGGTGATCCTGTTCTGGCAGGGGTGCTGGACTAGATGATCTCTAGGGTCCCTTCCAACCCCTTCCACTCTGTGAATCTGTGAATCTTCTCATAGCGTCTTTCTGTAAGCAAAAACTCAGGGAATGATATTAGTGACAAACTACTCAATAAAATTCAGATGTCCCAATTTACTTTTATTTTAAAAAGAATTTTAACTGATGGTAGACCAAAGCATTTTGCATTGTGATCTCTTGGCAATTCAACATGCTGAGTTTGAAGTGAGCTGTTTGTCTTTTGGAATGGTCTGGGGAAATGACACTCTGAAAGTACACCCAGAAGATGTGAATAACTTTGGTACCTCTCACTCATTCATTGTTAAAGAATAAGTGTTACTTATTGCAGATATGAAAATAAGAATTGTATTTAAAGTGTTTGAAAAATTCACTTTTCCCTTTCCTGATTAAAATTGCAGCTCTAGACGACAGCAAATGGAGTGAGGCAACAATCGAATCATTCATGATTCGGTATGAATGAGTGTGTCTCTCTCTTATCCCCAGTACAGCTATGCCAGGTTACATCAGCTGGGGGTATGACCCCCAGGGTTTTGAAAAGTAGGTATCATCATTCTGGCTGTCACCAGTGGCCTGCTCTTTTTTATCTAGGCACTAGTTGGCATCAAAGGCGGTAGTGTAAGCAACAAGCTTCTCGAAGAAGTTGGTTAGAGAATGATTTGTGTAAAGGATAAGTCTCCTTCTAATTCCAAGGGAAGTTTTGCTTCTGCTTCGAACAACTAGAAGGTGCAGTCCTTCCCAAACACTTGATTTTACAGTAATGTTTAGCATTGCAACCATAGACATAGTCATCATCATTACCCTATGAATATCTCCCCATAAGCATTTATAGATCTTGCTCATGTATAATACTTAATGATTACTTTTAGAAATGTCTTGTCCTGCCACACACTTGTTCCTTAGCCTTCATCTTGGAAGGTTTTGTACTGATATTTAGCTTGGAGCATGTGACTCCAAAGTGCACCCGTATTCTGGCTCCAACATCTGGCTGGAGAGCTGCTCCAGCCTGGAGGCTGGGTACCTCAGCTCTACCTTAAATCTTTGTGGGTCTGGTCCATTTGACATGCTCTAAGCATTATGCCAGATCAGTGGCTCTCAAGGCTGAAGTCTTCTGTATATTCATAAAATGGAAACAACATGGGCAATAGCAATGCAGGATTTATCACACATCTTAGCAAACAGAAGTAACCATGTCAGCCCTGAGAAGGTGCTTCAACCAGTAGGTGATTCAGCTTGATCCAAAGAGTCAAGAGCCTCCATTCTTCAGCTTAGACTGAGCAGTCTACTAATTTATTTGACATTATACCTCCATAAACAGCTGCCTAGCCCAGATAGTGCCTATTTTGACTAAAAGGTAAGAGAGGTTCAACAAAATGTGGCACTAGATTCCAAACTACCCAAACCACTCAAAACAAGTGTCTTTCCAAAGCCCAGCCTCTACTCTACCCTTCCCCTGCTGAAAGGCTCTCAGTGCTGCAGCTTGGCAGTCAGCAGGTTATTGAGCTGAGAGAGAATTTCAGATTCAAAGACCGTCCAGATCTTAAAATGTCAACAAACCACCTGCTCTTCCAGTGTCAGGAGGCCACTGATGAACCACAAATGCCATTTTTAATTACGTACAGATTACTATATGTGAAATTTAAATAACCTATGTCAAATTTTTGGTGTAAGCTTATAAAACAGTGAGTGTCAAAGTACGCAGGAAACCTGCCTTTTAAAACAACTTACTGGTAATACTCAGCAGCAACAGACCCAGCTGTTCCTTGCTGTCCTTCCTGTGACAAGCAGGGTACTCATCCCCAACACCTCTATGGACTACATCAGTCTCTCTTTTTGATGTATGGCATTTTGAAAAGTAGTAACTAACACTAGATCAAGTGCAGATAGTTGATTTCCTCTGATGATCCCTTCTGACATGGCTTACAAGTTGGAAATGCTTGTGGACACAGGATTATTAATAAAGTACTGCATTCGGAAGACTTAGACTTTTGTTGCCAATGGACAGACAGAACCTGTGTCCCCTTAGGTTCTACCTGACTTCTGTTGATTGATTTTATACCATACTTAAATTGTTCTTACAACCTTTGTTGGCTCTCTACATCATACTGTGTTACTGAAAGCAAATAGAAAACTCAAACTGTGGCTTTGGAGGCTCAGTTTGGTCATTAGGAAACAATTCGTTACCATAAAGTAATGAAGCAGTGGAAGAGGTTACCCAGAGAAATCAGGGTTTAGCCCACCCTTGGAGTTTTTCAGCAGCTGGCTGGAAAAAGTCACACCTGACCCGATTTTGAGTTGATGATAGTCCTGTTTCAAGTGAGAGGATGCACTAGAAAATGTCCATAAATTTATTCCAACCAGCATGACGTATTTGCCCTTTTTGCTTCATTCTTAGGATTACTGATATTAACATTCTGCTTTGAAGAAGAAAAGCAATTGTTAAACCTGGGTATGTAAACTAAAAAAAAGCTTCATTTTTCAGTAGTGACTGCCAAAAGAGGGGAATGAATATAGATTTTAATGCTGGTATATTAAAACAAAAATATACATGGCCTAAGAGAGCTACAAGGGGAATGTCTCCCTTCTCACCAGCCCACAGAGGTTTGCACATATGGTAACCCACTTTGCATTGCTTAGAAACTTTATCACAGCATTTGCAAAAAGTGATTTGTGCTTTGGGATGGTAATTCATTCTTTAGAAACTTTCTTTTCATTGACTGCTAGACATGGGGTGAAGCAAGTTGTGTCTGAAATGAAACCAAAAGCCTCAGGAGCAGATGGCCTAGCGTGTTCAGCAGAATTGCTGTTTGGAAATGTGGTGTGTTCTTCCCTAATGAAGAACCTCGAGGACTATCCTCTCTGTCACCAACACCTGCATGTGTACTATGCCCTTATTCTCACAGGCACTGCTGCAAATAAGAAATAACAAGTAGGAATAAGGTAATGGGTATAAATTGAAATCAGGGAGGTTTAGATTAGATATCAGGAAGAAATTCTTCACAGAGAGGGTGGTGAGGCACTGGAACAGGTTGCCCAGAGAAGCTGTGGATGCCCCATCCCTGGCTGTCTTCAAGGCCAGGCTGGATGAGGCTTTGAGCAACCTGGTCTAGTGCAAGGTGTCCCTGCCCATGGCAGGGGGGTTGGAACTAGATGCTCTTTTTTAAGGTCCCTTCCAACCCTAACCATTCTATGATTCTATGATTCTATGATTCTATGAATAGCACTAAGTTTTGAAACTCACACCTTATTTATATTTTCGTTCCATATTAAGAACATTATATTGGTGTTTTTTTCCCGCAAAATCTATCAGCACAAATACTTCTAAGAGTCAAGTTGTCTATATGCGTATGGACTGGAACAGATCTGTATCTGTAAAGTGAAACCACACTAGATCTATAGGTGAATATTTTAATATTGCTTCTAGTTTACTTAGCTTAGGCTACCTCATCTGACTTTCCTTCCAGTTTATTCACTGCATTCTCAATTTAAGGGTGGCATGATTCCTATACGCATTCAACCAGTTTCAAGGTTACAGCTGCCTTCTCCATCCACTATGGTTAATGTCATATTTTCCTGGCTTCCACTGCCATCCTCTGAGCTTGCCTCCTGTCACATCATTACCTGCCATTTCAACATGGCCTATTATGTTCAAGATTAGGACACTTAGATGTGTTGTAATGTGCAAATATGAATACGTAGGTGTCGACAGATAAGGTAGGTAGTTAAACTCCCATTACGGTCAATGGAAACAGTTACCCTCAAATGGACAGGCATTACTGTCATTAGCTCTGGGCTCCTGCAGCATAGCTCTCCAGTGAACACCAAGGGGAGCTGGACACCTAAAGCAGATGTCAACACCTGCAAAAGAAGCCCAAGTTGAAGTTGTCTTAATGTGAAGCTGAATCCCATCCAGGCTGATTGCCAGCAATTCTCTTCCTCCAAAAATTCCCTCAGTTTTTTCCTCTCTCCATTTCTGTTGATTGTTTTTCTTCCCTCCTTTCTCCTACATTAACAGCAAATAAGTGTCTTATTTAATGCCTTTGTTTTGTTGTCTCATTTCTTTTGGAATAATATATTCAAAACCTATATTCATCCCTGGTTTCACTGCTGCTCTGATAGCTGTGGCTTCCTCCTCCTGTCATTGTTTGACACAAATCATTTATCCTCTCACCTCAGTTTCATATTTAACATAAAAATATGTTTGTTTGTTTGTTTTTCTGAGGGAGTAAAATACATCACTAAATTTAGGCTCTGTTAAAGAAGAGGGAATTTGTCATGACTGGTTAGTGTTTCAGCTATCCATTTCTAAACAAACACTGCCTACAGTCTTGTTAACATGCCTGCTCCTCAGGCATGCTAATTTTTAAAAGCCTTTAAAATCAATGGGAACTGTGGAAGCTGAATCCATCTCCTGATTTCTGTGCAAGTTTTCCTTCACGGTGGTTTGTGACTGTGTCTATATGAAGAGCATGGCAATAATAAGGCAACCAAAGAGTAAACAGAGCATGTTTGCAGTGCATGAATTATGATGACAATGCTGAAGAACCCTCAAGTTCCACAAAATGTATCTGTCTGAGCAAATATGAGAAGACTAGCTTGCATACAACAAAGCTATGGGTTATATTCTGTGCTTCATTGCATAGTTTAAATATGGAGTAATTTCATTTACTTTACTCCAGCCTGAGATCAGGATCTGCCTGTATAGTCAATACAGTAGACATATTGGCCTAAACCTTCTGGAAATAAATAAACACTGTCAGAAACAGTCCTCTCGCAGGGAAACAGAAAAAAACACCTGACTTTAAACAGACTTTTAAAAAACACATCTCTTATGAAATCTCTTGGGAGCAGGAGTTCTTTCAGTCTCCCGGGGCATAGCAAGCAAAGCAAGGTAAGTTATCTTGACACCAAGTCCTCGAGCAGCAGATCTTTTGGGGAATGAACAAAGTGCTCTGTAGAGCCAGGCTGGCTTATCATCAGACTCATCTGTATCCTTGAAAAGTACAGCTAGGGTTAGGGAAGCTGCAGAGAACATTTTTGTTACACTGACGTGCTTCTCCAAGGAACGGAATCATCATGACTTCAGTTTCAGTGTAAGTATTTTTAGTGTTCCTTCCTCCTGAGGGAGGTTTCTATCATAACCCATTGATTTGCATGGAGCTTACTGTGAGATTGTACTTGTAAAAAAAATTTTCTTAAAAAGGAGAGAGACATATTTGAAAAAAAAAAAAATCCATGCTTTTCAAGATTTTTCCTTAATACAGTAGCCCTGTGTGAATTATTTCCATCAATCCTGAACTTTGAAGTGGGAATCTTTATCGTATTAAATGATTCCTATTTTACAGAAATAAATATACACGTATGTATGTGTACAAATCTCAGAAAATATTTATTTCTTCTGTTTTGGGCATCTCAAATAATTCCTTGACACTCTGGGAGTCATACGACTTAATGAGAACAATACCCAGTTGACCAATCTGCCAGGAGAAATAAGTTGGTATTGTAAAAAAGGAACAAAGATCTTTTTTTTTCTCCTGGAGTTCTGATTCCTCATTAAATAGTAAGTTACTTTTGACAGATGTGCTGTAGTTGTATTCATTTTTAATCTTGGCCATATGGAGGCATAGTGGAATGATGTTTCAGACATTCTACCAGTCCAGGATTGCTAAAGATGAGGGAAGCAAATGTCAAATCCACAAAACCATACAGAAATAGATTTTTCTTTTAAGTTCTTCCCCTCAGAGAAGGTCAAAAAGAGAATTACTCAAACCTATCACCTAAAATTCTCAGAAGCTCTGACACGACTGTGCTAAGTGACTGGAATGAGGAAAAACTTTTGAAATCCCACAGTGAGTCTGAAGGATTTTGAGGAGTGGGTGTTGGTTCAGATAAGGATACTGTTATTTGTACTTTCTGCTGTAATCCATGTTTGCAAGTAGCCAATTAGGGTAATTTTGCACAAAAGCTCCTGATATTTGATGTATTTTGGTTTTAAGTCTTATTTGTAGAAGCTAAACTTAATGATGTACGGACAGGAGGGTGGACGGCTTATGCTTTTCATCCACATGTGCCTGCAACAGAGGAGTTGCCCTGTTTTCCAGAAGAGGAATGTGAATTGCTAAGGACAAGAGACATGGGTAGCCGTGCCCCAGCCAGTGTTTTCAGGCTGCTATTTCTGAAAGAAGCAATTCTAAATCTAACATTTCATCTGTTTATTTACTACATGCAGCAACCTGGTTTTCTCAGTTGGTTGTTAAACAAAACAGCTGTCTGCTACACATCTGTTTACAAAAAATATTAGCAGATTGTGCAATGAAAGATTAGGAAAGCTTATTTTAATTTGAAATGAGATAATGGGACAATCTTAAACCCAGGATCTGATCCTGAATCTTTGTTTTGCTCTGGAAAACGGTGCTGAACAAGTAATGCTCGGTGGTGTCTTCTTATTGTGCTGCCTATCAATCTGGATCACATGGCAGCAGCCTTTGGTCACATCTATTTGAAGCTTGGGAAAACCAATGAGCAGAAGACAAGTCAATGGGAGTTGTTTCCCTATTTAGAAAATAATAACCCCTGAAATAATTTGATTAGCTATTTATCAATTTTTTGAATCCTAAATGAAGGGCCTAGCATGGGAATTGAAGATCAGCAACAAGAGGAATGTTGCTGTGCACACTCTAAGCCACTATGCCTCTTTTACCATGGACTGAGGTAGGCTAATTGAGCTTTTCTTTAAAACAGAACAAGCCTGTACTCACAGCTGGTTATTGCCCTTCAGCTGATGTGAGATAAATATCAAAGCTGCAAGAGTTTGACTGAATATTTGAGCCTGGCTTCTACCTGTGTAGCCTCTCACTATTCCATTTCTACCACACTTTTTCATGTGCGGAAAATAATTCCTTCACCTGTGGGGGATGTTGTACTAAAAAAATTACCTTCTAGGTGCTTTGAAGAGGTAATTAACTGTGCCATAGGTTAATAACCAAAAGCCCATTTGAACTAAGGCCTACATGGGTGCTTTTTTTTGGGTGATTGAGTTGCAACACCTTAAAAAAAGCCCCAGTCATTAGAAAGCTCTCAGCAGCTGGTCTCTGAAAATCTGAGCCGCTGAAGAAGTCGAAATACCAATTGTTTTCAGATGGGGGTCAAAGAGGATCTGACAGAACTTACCTGAGGTAACGAAAAGCAGCAACTTAAAAATAAATAAATTATTTAAAAAAAGATAGTCAAAGAGCAGGAGAGATCTAATCTTCTCTCGTAGGTAAACTGTCTACTTCAGCTGAGCTATGTGAGATCCTTGCCTAAGATCTGAACTTTTTGCAGCACACAAGGAGATGTATAATCAAACTCAAATGGCTCTTGCTGTGCCAGTTTCCTGTCTCCGGCTGTGTAGACTTTCTGTATGCTAACAATTATTTTTTAAGGATGAAATTCACTCCTTTTTGTCATGGAAAATTCCCACAACTTCTCATTTCTCAAGGGAAATTCCAGGCACACTAAGTGAAAATTGTTTAAAGGAACATCTGTTTTCTCTCATAAATTATATGACAACATCTTAATAGAAACGCAACCCGTCTGTATATATTTCTGTGCTTTCACCCATTAATTACAGAGAACATTAAGGTTCCATTTTACTGTGCCTTAAACATCTGGTGCCAAAAGAAGCAGCAAGGAGAAGCATGATTATGTTATTAGACTCAGCAGTCACAAAATACTGAGCAGCACTCACTATTGTCTGTTGCTTTCGTATGAAGCTAGTCTTTTATGTGCAACTCACTGACTATACATATATATAGCTTATCAAATCATACTCATTACTTGAATAATATTAATTAAATAAATATTTAAAAGAAATGGATAATCATAGATACCTGTTGTGAAGTATGTTTTGATAATATCGATTTATAATAGTTAACAAAAGCATCATGTGGTCTAAATTCAGCCAACTTTTATAACCAACTTGGTAAGGCATCTCAATTTAAACATGCCATCCCTGCAAAACTAGCAAGACTTGTTTAGAATCCAGTGCTACACCAGGAAGAGAGTTGCAGTCAAGCTTTTAATTCAGTCCTGTGGTCATCACGCCAAACAGACAGCAGAGGCAGAAGAGCAGCCCTAACGCGGTGGGAACGATCCCTCCTTCCCATTGGCAGTGACTATAGCCAAGGCACAATGTTGAACACGACGTGATAGACTCGACACTTCGACCCAACTTTTTGGCCAAAGCTGGCCACAGCAATGCTAGCCAGGTCTGCGTCCAGGAGAGAAAATCAAACAATGGTGAATATCCATAGGTTTCTAAGGAAAGGCTTCCACTGTATTTGAAACTAAACCAGCTCCAAGTTCCAGCATCTGTTTTGATGCTTTAAATTACCCCAAGTAGTTTCTTCATTTTCCAAAATTGCACTTCCTTAAAATGCTTCCTACGACACTATCACATTTTACTGTGCATTAAACATCTGGTATCAACAGCCTAAACAACAAAAAAGCATGATTATGCTGTCAGACTTAATAATTCAGACATATTAACCAGCTCTTATACTATCAGGAGTTTTTCATGTGAAATTGGCCCTTGATGTGTATTTTGCACTTATGAGACTTCGCACATACCGGCATAAGATAACAGTGTTCAATCTTTCATGTAACTAACAGACTTAATTTGCCTAAATGAAATCTCTTTATCAGGAATATTCTTGCCCTGCAAAAACCAAGGGATTATCGTAGTTTGTTAAAACATACCAAACTGCGATCTGGAAAATGGGGGCGGGAGGGACATCTTCTGTGCAATAATAGATTAGGAAAGCTATTTAGCCTTAAGCAAACTTGAGAGCTATGGAGTCTGAACCATGTGGAAGGAGACCATAAAGCTCCTTGCCTGTTCAGTAACCAAATGACTGCTGCTTAGTTAGCTGTAAGCTTCAGTTTGAGACCTTTTGCTCCCATATTTAATTAAAACATCATTGTCATCTTCTGTGAGTACTGAGCTGTAATACTGCAGGCCTATTCAAGATCTGTTTCTTAATTGGTCTTAAATAGGTTAATTGCAATTCAAAGAACAAGTCATTACCAGTGGGATGCAAGTGTATGATGCAATGGAACAGAGCATGAGCTATTGGGTGGAATGCCTGATGAACAGCATAGTTATTATTTTAAGGTTATGGTTGGAAACATTTTTATTACATAGATTTCTGGAATTTCTTTCACCAGCCATCTCCTCCTGTGTACCTTTGCTGTGTGGAATCTACTCCAGCAGCAGTTACCAACGTCATGTCCATAGCCTGTGGATCTCTGTGCCAAGGAAAGGGCTGGGAACATTTGGTAAATGGGATAACACCAATAATGGGGGTTTCAAGGAACTTTTTTCTTCTCCTTAGTAATCAGTTGCCCTCTTGAGACAAAACCCCGATGTAATAATGACTACCAACCAAGTCTCACTGCCTACAGAAAACAGCTCTTGAACCCTCATGGGGTCCCCGAGGCATCTGTACAAGAGTGGTATGAACACGTACCCAGGATTTAATGGCATCATCGTGACATTACAAACACTTTTGTAGTCAAAGCATTTCAAAATGACACTGCAAGCATTTTCTACCTCATCCAGTAGCACTGGATTGAATAACTCCCTACAGCTGTGTTTCCCAGCTATACCAACAAATGCTATTAATATATTAATGCTTCTGTGTGGTGAGGTCTGGATGGAGAGCCTTTCCAGGTAATCTCCTTGAAATAGTGTTGTATTGGAAAATGTATAGTTATATAATCCTCAGAAAGTCAAAGTAATTTGGGCATTCAACTAGGTAGATACAGATTTTGCATGAATGTTTTAAGGAAAGTTGCATTTTTAATTCTTTTACTGGCTTCTAGTCCTGCCAGGCACATAGTAACTTCCCTGGGAAACTGAACAGAGGATGATGTAAACTTCTTCTACAGGCAATGAGACTTTGTCTTCCCCGAAGCACAAGGGACTGGCATACTCCTTGGTATAAGAAAAGAAGATAGCTGACCAACTTGTCTGCCCTTGTCTCCATCTTCACTCACCTCTGCGGTGTGGGCTGCTTCAGCCTTCAGGTCCCAGTGCAATTGCAGCACCTGGACATTTGATGGCTACTGTCCTGGGAAGCACAACGATATTCCTTCTGTGTGTCGCAGGGTCTTATACTGCTGCCAGGAGTCCTGGCACTATATGAAGGCATTTGCAATAGCAAAGTGCACAGAGGGATTCAGGGAATCTCCAGCACATTTAAGGCCAAAACTCTGTTGGGGTATGGCTTTCTCAGATAAGAATTTGGGATGGAGAGGGAGAAAGGTGTTTCAAATTGTGCATTGCAATTTCTGGGGATGCAAGGCTTTCTCGTGGCTTTTGCAAAGCTTTCTCATGGCTTTTGCAACATTTCCTAAAGCTGTTCTCCTCTGGACCTTTGTTCCTTAGCCAGATGCCCTGAACGGAGAGCACTGAGTACCCAGCTTCACTCTTAGCTTTGTGGTCAATGTAGTCTCCGAAGACCTTAGCTGTCAGTAGGATTCATAGATGCAAATTTGATGCAACTGCAGGTTAAACCAGGAATTATTTTAAAAATTAGGACAAAAGTCTTAGTTGGCATTGAAAAACTATACTGAGGCAGTAGAGGGTTTGAATACAAACCCGTGTTTAAGAAGTCCCTGTATCCTGATATCCTGGCTGGCACTTTGCTGGTTGGTAGTAGCTGTAGACAATAGAGTTTGCTGTCAAGATCAGGTAAATCTGCATTCTTCCCCTTATCCTTGCATTTGGCATAATAATTACCTAAAGAGCTTACTTTCAAGGAGGCACAAAAAAGCACGTTTAACATATCTGAGCAAACACCCCAAGCATGCAGGCAGTGGCAGTGGATCGGGTGGATGGAAAAAAGCAGGTTATTTTTAGGACTTTGCAGAACCCAATCTGAAGACTCAAAGCGTGTCACCCAGGTCACTGAACAGCTGTTGGACCATGAGCACTTTCCGTCTGCATTTGAATCAGTGAGCTAGAGGTAAAAGAACAGATTCTCCAGTACTGTAGGTTCTCCTTCAACTGTTTTTGTTAATGAAATTTTACAATGCAGAAAAAGTGATGGCACACTCTGAGTGGGATTCATTTGACCACATAAAGACACCTACAGAGGAGACTCTACATACGAATTAATTGCCTTGACTCTTGTGTAAGCAGCAGAGACATACTCTTCCAATGTGTGCTCCACCTCATCATAAAGCAGGTATCTAAAACAGGTTAGATACTTTCTCCTTCTCTCTGTTGACTACCAAAGAAGCCAAGAGAGACAATCTCAGATATAGCCATCAGTCATTGCATTGTCCAAATTTTTTGAGATCACAAACCCCTTAAACTTATGCTGAGAAAGTCGGAACAAGAACCAAATTTTTTATACATTAATGTTTAGGGAACCTGGATTCAGGAAAACACTAAGCAGCATAACAGAAACGGAAAGTTTTCACCAACGAAATAAAATCTTTACGGGTCCATTTAGCTGATGACAGTTATTCCTCTGTGCAATATCAGGACTGAAAGGAAGACTCAAACTTTCCAGGAAAGGTGTAGATAAATAAACTACCATTGGTCTTGAGTGTTTCTGAAGTGGGAGGATCAACAACCTCTGAAATTGTCATCAAAACAACTGATAGAATTACTGCTGATCACTACCCACAGCAGTTTAAGAACATGCAGAAATCATGGTTTGCAGGTAGGGGTAATATTTGCCATCAGAAGGGCTGAAGTAATTGAGAAAACTACAAGCTTTTAGGCATACAGACCTTTTCTCAGCTATGAAAAAATTGTCTTTTTTGGAGATGGATAACATCTGAGCTAAATACAAATGGAGAACACTTGCTTGGTTGCACATGACTTACTAATATAAGGCCTCATTTTAATGTACATTTAGGGGTACCCTATTCTGTGAATAATCTTTCTTGTATCTGGTTATTTTGGAATATGGTCCTTATTAGTCAAGTCTGTGTGGTTATTAGTCTTTTGCTGATAAATAACAACATGGATCATATATGAAACTTCAGTCACATGAAAAGAACAAAAGCTTCACAGGTGAAGTTAGGAACAAACAAAAATACTATCGTAAGTCAGCCGTTGGGGCAAATTGTAGTCAAGTAACATGGACACCTCAGTATCTATGTGATGGTCTTTTCTATATTTTCCCCACACTTCTGTTCATATTTCATCAATATTTCCACTATCCTTCCCTGACAGAGATGATTGAAACCTACATTACAGCTTGATAAATACCTCTTCCTAAAAAGATCTCAGGACCGTTGTAACATGACAGAATACAAATCCTTGCACTTGAAATCTAAACACCCTTCTTGTCCAATTCTTCTAACTACTGTAAGCTAAGAAAAGAAGGATGAATCTAGGATTTTAAATAATTTCTATCAAGCATGGGATTTCACTCTTTTTAGACCAACAAATTATTTCCTCTTGATAATACATGAAATATAGTAAATATGTGGAAAAACACCCACCCTCAGACAAAGAAAGCTTTCCTGTGGAAATCTAAGGTTACCTGGCATCATTACTGATACTGATTTGGCAGATGTGTACTGTCTGTGTTGTCAGAAGGTAAATACAAGGCATTTTTATATTTTAATTTTTATATTTTAATTTTTCATTTCTATTTATCCCCTTTATTCAAGATGTTGGTAGGATTTAAAAAGAAGTTGCATACTGCAGTACCTTCTTATTCTGTATTGTATTACTACAGCTGTAATGTTGTGATTTTACATGCCGATTACTTTCCTATTGCTCTACAGTTTCCTTGCATTTCTAAATTATTGCGTGTATAATTATAATTGATAGCTTAGGAACAAACCTATGTGTGCCAAGACATAAGTTGTCCTGAAGGACTGGAAAAGACTCAGGGAAGAAGACTCAACAGAATAAGAAAAGCAATTAGGAATAAGAGAACTTCTTCAAGTTGCAGGAAACATTCTTCTGGTCAAGTGTCCAAAGAAGGAAATAAAAGGAAAGCGTATATCATAGCACTGTAAATGTAAACACTAATAAAGAAAACAAAAGAAAATATTGATAAATAATTTGATAAAAGCATAAAAACAATAGCAAGAATGTTTTTCATAGCGGAGAAGAAATTGTGTGAAATAACTTTTAAGGACTAAGAAATGACTCAAATTGGAAAAGAGCAGTCAAGGATCGCAAAGC
Organism: Eurypyga helias; assembly: GCF_000690775.1. Lineage (NCBI taxonomy): Eukaryota > Metazoa > Chordata > Aves > Eurypygiformes > Eurypygidae > Eurypyga > Eurypyga helias. The sequence goes on from NW_010257154.1 coordinate 24,219, forward strand.
CATAGCAGAAGAGCTGGATGAATTCTCTGGATAGTTGCTCTAGAGGAGGACACACAGGTTCCAGTACAGGATTTGTTTTCTATACAAGTTGTAGAAAGCAGTGATCGGGTGTCACAATGAAGGAGGGTACAATGAGGGTCTTGCAAGGGATGTGGGCAGGAACCTCTGCTGTCCAAATTGTATATAATCTGGAAGGAGGTGTGACAAAGTTGCAGATGATTCAAAACCATTCCTGGTAGCAAATGTGTACAGAAACAAAAGGATTTCACAGTACTGAATGACTAAGAATAATATAGCAAATTCAATATCCATAAGTGCCAAATAATGCACATAGGGAAAAACAATTGCAAACTATATGTGCCCTAAATTAGCTATTACCACTCAGCAAAGAGATCTTGACGCATTGTGGGTATGAAAATGTCATCTCAAAACTCAGAGGCAATAAAAAAAAAACCAAATAGATTGTTAGAAATGATTGGGAAAGGAATGGAAAACAAAACAGAAAGTTCGTTATGCCTTTGTGCATCTCTGCTCTGTCCCATCACTACTGCATGCAGGTCTGTACCAGGAAGGATACTGGGGAAGAAAAGTGTGAAAATGGAGATCAGAAAAACAGATACCTAACTACCCACCATTTGGAAAGGAAAGATTCAGGGAAAGTCTGTACAGTCACAAATGGCATGGAGATGGAAAACAGGGAACAACTAGTAATTATTTCTCTAATACAAAATTTAAGAGGAACCCAATTACCTTATCAAACAACAAAATAAAAGACTTCCCCCCCCGGTAACTAAATCATAGAGCTCTTATCCAAAGGATGTCATAGAATGCATAAATGGGTGTAAAAATAGGGCAGTTTAAATGGAAAGGCGTGGCTGGCACACCTAGCCCATAAATTCTATGGGACTGCACAAAATGGAAGTATGCCTGGAGAAGAGGAGGCTCCGAGGAGACCTCATTGCCGCTTTCCAGTATCTGAAGGGGGCCTACAAGGGTGCTGGGAGAGGACTTTTTACAAGAGCTTGTAGTGATAGGACAAGGGGTAATGGGTACAAATTGAAATCAGGGAGGTTTAGATTAGATATCAGGAAGAAATTCTTCCCAGAGAGGGTGGTGAGGCACTGGAACAGGTTGCCCAGAGATGTTGTGGATGCCCCATCCCTGGATGTCTTCAAGGCCAGGCTGGATGAGGTTTTGAGCAACCTGGTCTAGTGGAAGGTGTCCCTGCCCATGGCAGGGGGGTTGGAACTAGATGATCTTTAAGGTCCCTTCCAACCCAAACCATTCTGTGATTCTATGATTCTATATTTGAGAGAGGGTTGGGCTGCGCACACTCTAGCACTGTCCTGTTTATTATTAAAGGTCAGACACTGGATACACTAGAACTGTGGCCCGATTTAATATGAGTAGTTGTGTGGTGAGCTACATCTCAGAAGCTTTCCAGGCTTTCATCATCACTAGTTCACATCAGTATGTGCCTGTCTGATAGATGCAAGTGTCTGGCACTAACAGGGGGTTTCTCTGTTTGAGAAACAACTCTAAGAAACAACACTGCCTTTATGTGCCAAATAGCATCCCTTGGTGAGGATAAATAAGAGGGTTTATGAAGAGAAAGAGATTCAGTGTGAGTGTTACTGGCCTCATTTGGGGGGTTGGAAGGAGGTTAGGAAATCTCAGAAATTTCAGAAAGCAGACTTTTCTTTCCGTCTCTTAATACTTGTCCAAATTCTGTAAGGCAGTAAGTCCTGCTGTAAGTTGCATGTCTTACACATCTCTGGTAATAGATACAAATATCTCTCTTTATGGTCTCTCTTTATGATGGGCATTCTTCATTGCAGACAAACATTTTGCTCATTTCTGGTTGTAGTGACATTATAAATCTCACCTCACACTTAGTGCTGTAAAACTGCTTGCAGCAGAAATGGGGAAACAACGGTTGCAGAAAACATTATGCTTCAAGAAATTAAACTAACGTAGCACCAAAGCCTTCTGTAGCAATAATTTTGCTGTGTCCTCATATCTGGGGTCTTTGTGCCATGTTATTTCCCACATCTGGGCCTTGGCAGGTGGAGAGGTACACTTAACTTCCTTCAGCTCCATGCCATTACACTGTATTTGTTTTCACTGTTTGCACAGATGTAACTGTAAAAACTTTACTCTAATGGGAGCTGTGAGAGCTTGGGAAAACCCACCTGGAAAACCAGCTTGTTTTTTAATATATTTTGTTCAGAAAAGCTCACCAAACTTGTAGGCTTAGGGAGAAATTGGATAAAGCCAGTGGAGAATTTTAAATGGAGGAGAGGGGAAAGGGGCATGGAGCAGAAGCAGGAAATCGTAACAAAAAGACTCGATGACAAACAGTTAATGGGGAGAAGAAGCGGATGGTGCCAGTCATCATTGATTTGGTAGTTAAAATGTGTAAAGAGTGGAGAATATGACAGTGAAACCACCAAAGGTTGAGCAATAATTCATCTGACCCCTCTGCCCTGGAAAGGACATCCTTCTGCTACCCTCCTGCTCCCTTGCTGAGGGGACACCATGCAGGACGCTGGACTCTAAAAAATGACAGTCTGGGACTAGCTGTCTGATTCACAGATTCGATATTGACATTTTGTCTGCTGCTGACAAATGAAGAGCAGCTCTTTTTAGCTGATAGCTGTGAGACAACGCGGCTTTGCCGCTGCAACAGCAGCATACGCTCTCCGGGCCAAAGATGGGCTTTCGGAGTACCCACACGATTCTTCTCAATGTGGAGCAAGACTGTAGAGATGCGTGGTAGAAACAAAGGGGCTGCACCCAGAGGTCCTTTGCTCCTGGCAGTGGTTCACTAGGAGGGAGAGATTTACCTTTATAAGTTTAGCGTGCTTGGTCAGAAATACTGCAAAAAATTCTGGTCATGGATTGAGAAGGGAATATTTTTGCCATCATTTCGTTTGGAACAGCAAATATTCCCGGCACCCTAGCCATTACAATATTATTTCTGTTCCTCAGAATCCTCATGTTTCTCAAGTGAAGCAAAGGCTAACCCTTCAAAACTGAGCTGGTTGCCAAACAATAATGAATAGAAGGGAAGATTTTCCAGCAACTTACACATTTCTGAAGTCTGAAAAATAAAAACACTAATACTACCCATCTTCTTTGGAAAATAATGTTCGTTCTGAGATGAAAGCTGTGAATTGATAGCGTACATTGCGGTTTTGCAAAAGTTACTTTATTTTTAAATAAAGTACCTGTTTTACTTTGTGTAGGGTGTGGCTACTCAGACACAGTCAATCACTGGTGACAAAAATGGGAAACCTGAAACGTCAGTGATTTTAGCCGTTGAGGGAAGAACAAACTAAATTGTTACTATTTATAATACAGAATTAGCCAAACACAGCCATGAAACACACTTACAGAAAGGTATCAATGTCCCAAAGAACTTAACGTTGATAAAGATAGTAAAAAATATGCAAAATACAAGGAAATGGTTGGGGCTTTTTTCCCATCATAAGTAGACAGAACTGATAATTTCAAGGATTTATTGGGTTTTTACAATGTGTGAAGTATCCCATATTGCCCTTCAGGTAGGTTGGAAGAGAACCTTCAAGTGATCTTAGCAAAGCAGAATTTGTAGATTATATTTGAGGTGGTTAGAGATTTACCGCATACCAGTACTCAAATGCCATCTAATGCTTGATGTGATTGGTGAATAAACTGGGGAAAAATTGGAGATTTCCACACATACCCCCCCCCCCCTATCCTCTATTCACTCAGATCTCCACTCATGATTTGAGTAAATGTGGTTTCAGGAGCTCAGTTACATACCTGAACACAGTGAGCAAAAACAAAACACAGCAAAGAAGCCACAGGTATAAGCTCTGAGCCAGTATAAACGGATGTAACTCTTCTCGCTTAAGTTTTGCCTAACCGGTTTGGATGTAGCTATCTAGAAAGATCTTCTATTCATCAAGTACCTAAGCTGAATTTAAAAACTAGGCAATCTTCTTTCTCTTCCCTCTGTATTTATCTGGAGCTTCAATATGTGTTTTCTGCAAAAGGATGCAGAAATTAAACCATAAGGCCACATCACCCTGTTCAGAAATGTGCTGCCTGTGATGTTCTGATCTGCCCTGGATCCTTACCCTTGTCAACATCCCTTTTGGGAACAAACCCCTTAATTCTTAATATAATGTATGACTTGGCATACTTAAAGTGTCATTTTGTCTTTTGTTAGCTTTATTGACACATTTCCCAAAAGCACATTTTTGTAAGGCTCTGGCAATATCTGTAGCATGGAACTGAGAGCATCTGTTATTGGAGGTGGATGCTTTTCTGGCTCTACCTTGCTCCATATCAGGATTTGAACTCCATATCAATATGTGAATGCTGCATCATTTTCATCCGAAAGAAAAACATGAATAGCCAGGCAGGAGGCATGGTGATCTTCCACCAGAGGCTGGTCCCTGTGCCAGTAGAAGAGAGCAAGAGGAGCCTGACGCATGCCCATAGTGCAACGCAAAAGGTAAATAAAGACACAGTCTAAGCCAGATACAACCTATAGTATGTACACATGATACTCATAAAAGATTTACAAAGGACCAGGTGAATTTATTACTGCTCCCCTGAAAGTTTGTAGGGGACAGTAGATCTGGTGGTATGAACCTGTTACTCACTGGATTGTGTAATGGTATACAATAATAAAAATACAAACAAGCAATTAAATAGTGCAACTTGACTCATCTTGTTCTTTAGCTTTACAAACTGAGGATGGGATTTGGACCAAACTAGTCTACAGTATCATCACTGTTTTTTTGCATTATTCCAATGTTGAATAATTTCACTGCGCTCAATTGATTACATACAAGTAAAATTTGACTGTGTTAACAGAATTTAACTCATTCACTTCACTGACATAATCCATATTTTCAGTGATATGATTTGGTAGAATCACATGTAATGTGAATCTTGCAGCTATTCTGCAGTACACACCAAATTTCATACATTGGCTATTGAAAACATTGTACTGGGCATTAAGGAACGTATTTTGCAACAAAACATTTATACTACCATGCAATGTTACCAGTGACAACTATCCTTCTCCTACCAGTAAGGGCATAAAATTCTGTGTTTTTCTCCATAGATAATGATTCACCTATCAGAGGCATTTCCTTTATTCTAATTTATCTGTTGCTGTCAAAGATATGTGTTTTTAAAACCTTATTTCTAGAGAGTCATTAAGTGATTAAAACCAAAAGAGAGGAAAGAAGACAGTTGGTAGAACAACATAAATCATAATCGAAAACATCCTGGTAGTATCACACCGCCAGACATTTTGAATGGTTTGCGAGGCTCTGAAGAGTTCTGCCGTAGTATGGCTTTTTAACATCCTGCTCAGTAGTTAAAGGGTATTCAACCTGATCTGCCTTTGTTGATAGCTGATATTATTTGACATTTTAACAAGGTTCTGTATTTGCAGGAGCATCTTATGGCACCACTTTCAACATCAGAGTCTATCACAAAAAACATTTTAACTGTTTTGCAAACAAACTTTCTTCCAGTTAATAATTAAACAGAGGAACAGCTTGCAGTATATGCTTGGAACTAATTTTACTATATATAGTTGGAAATGACAAGAGCACATGAAGATGTGACTGAAGCCTGGTAGCATTTAAATACTCAGTACTTCCTCTGCTACCTTGACTAGTGTAAAGTTGGTTCCCAAGGTAAAAACTAAGTGGTCTGCTGGCATATGGTATAACCTCCATTTGAGCGCTAAAAGCTGGATACTGTTTTTGTGAAACAGATGTTGTTGAGTGCAGCAATGCACAACTGACTCTATCTAACAGCTGGGAATCCTTCGTGACCCATATAGCTAGAAATAAACATGGTCCTATGCTTGGCAAAAGTGTAAGGAAGCAAATTTTCATTTGTTAAGGGCTTATCAAAATGAAGAATAAATGTTTTTAGCCATAAACTGATTTTATTCACAAGAGTAATCTTTCCAGCAGCTTATGCGATGGCCTCATAATATTATAGGCACCCTTTGCCAGATGAAGGCTGCAGTTGCACTGACATATAGTGCAGATGGAAAATAAACATCTGCCTCAATCAAGAGAGAAGACCAAAGACAAGGTTGACGAATATTATCTGGCATGACTATCTTTGCAGGAAAGCATATAAATGCTACAGGACCAAAACCACTGGCATCGTCTGGTGTTGTCCTTATGTGGTTACTGACCATGAAGAGAGATGATTAGTATGCACTCTCCAAGGAGGAGTAGTGCAGATGCTCAGAATGATATGATTCCAACTCACTAGTATGTGTTTTTGCTATAGCCGTACTATGCTAACAACAGAGCAGTTTGAAATATTTTTTTTCCCAGTGTTTCAGTGACATTTTGTATCCTCCAATGTCCTTCTTTTTTGGGGGTGGGGGCAAAGAGGAGGTTTAGCAGCTATTATGTTGTTAACATAATTTAAAAAAGGATCTAGTGGCAATTTTCAGCACTTTTTTTCTTAAACCACTTTAGTACAAAATATTTCTGTCCTGTTTTAAATACTGTTAGTTTGTAGAGAAGGAGTTAAATGTGAAGGTCACTCAATCAACCGCAAACTATTCAATTGATTCCCATTTTAACTTTGGGAGGGAGAAAGTAGGGTACATTTAGAGAAACTGTACATACGTGCATGTATGTACATATGTACTCTGAGCTGATACAGGGTTCCTCTGATTCTCCCACAAAGGATTACATGATGCAGGACAGATGCAGCTTCTGTTTTTCAAGGAGGAATAATTGTCAGATTAAAATAGGAATCTTAACAGTTTCTGGTCATTTCAATGGTGTCTGATTTCATACTTAATTTTTGACTGTATAAATTCAAACTGCCCCTCTTTGCTCTGAAAGACTGTTAGCTAGGAATGGCATATTAACTATTGATCAGTCGTAATCAATCAGTGGTTTTGACCTCATGAGAAATAAATGCATGATGTGTGTTAGCTGAACTAATGGGAAATTTATTATAGATAGAAAGCAAGTTTAGCATTAGGATGCAGGTGTAAAATTGAAATTTGGAGATCTCAGATCTAACCAGATCCTGGAGAACTACGGGTAATGTGCCCAGCAGATGAAAGAAAAGGATCTGAAGTATAAGGCACAATAATACAGGCATCCTTTGCCAAGCGAAGGCTGCAGTTGCGCTAACAATCTTTTGGCTGCATATAAGCACAACTCACGGTAGTCTGATGGACAGAATTTTGGGGGTAATGTACACACAGATCACATCAATGTGGCCATTCCTATTTGTTTCTGAAACTGTATTCACGCTTGGGTTTCTTAGGTGCCTCAGGAAGCAGGTGAGGCTGTTAAAGCTGCTGGTATTAAATATCCACAGAACAAGGGCAAGGAATTAGAACAGGCATCAAGCATCATTTAAGCAGAGGCAACAGCATCGTGTCCTTTGACCCAGATGTATATTTCTATTAGAAGGACCTTGTTCAGGGATGTCCCATACAACCTGGTCTGCTTGCACCTGACTAGTATGAGGGAGATCATCAAAGGGACTCTGGACTTGAGAAGAGTCAGAACTGGTTCTGGAGAGACTTTTAGATTCAGCTTTGCAATTTTTCAGTGATAGCATAAGCCTCATGGTATTAGATGATGTTTCCTTTAAGCTCCAGATCTTGGAGCCACAGAATAATCTCAGTTTTAAGAAAGAATATTTTGATTTGGAGAAATTAACTAAAAAGTGAGCATTCAAAATCCAGAAATCAGAAGGAAAATGAAACAAACAAATAAACAAAAACCAAAAAACCCTAGCAAATACAATCTCAGAGTGTTTATGACATTTTCTTGATTGTCACATCTACTTTGTTAACCTTTTCTACTTTACAAATAAAGCTTCTCCCCTTCTGGGATTTTCTTGGAACTCAGAATTTTACTTGCAAAGTTTAATGGGTGCACAGAGCTGTACACAAAATAACATTTCCCTGCCATGCATCATATGAGATGTATCACACAGAGGACTGCTAAAGAGGTAACTACAACACCCTCTGCCCCCCACCTCTCCAGTGTATATCTGCCACCAGGCAGGGTCCAATCCCTAAAGCATTTGCAATTTTAGAGTTTTTTTACCAGTACTTCTCAAAAGTCAACCACCGAGATAAGAAAAATATGTTGGATAGGCTAAAACTGGCAAAGCCTCTGTTTGATTTTGGGATATTAAAGAGGATCTAGACCTTTTTCCCAGCTTTGATTTCTTTTCTTTTTTTTTTTTTTTTTAACGAGGGTTATTTCAACTGTTGCCTCCCACCTCTTGCTTGCTATTCAAACAGCAGTATGTTTCCTTTAGGCGGTTTTCTTCCCGTATGTGCTGTTTTTATTTTGTAGTCTAGCCCTCAGACTTGTCTTTCCAACTGTAGCCCCAGCAGACATACTCTCTAATGCTCTAGTCTTAAAAAATTAATTTGAAGTAATAGACTAAAACAAGCTTGTTAAGGATGGTGGTAGCCGAGCCAATCACTAAAAGCTCTAGTTTTCAAAAACATATTTGTGTCTATATGTGTGTGTGGCACAGGGACAATAGAAAAGTGGCTTTCTCTGAACATGCATGGAAGTTCACAGGCTATGGCAGACTTCAAAATGGAGAATATGATAACACTATCCTGAATATCACCCAAAATGCTGGCTACACAAACTGTCAGTTTTAATGACAACAATTTGCAAAAATACAAGTGAATTCTCAGTACACAAGACAAAGGAAAACTTGGGTCATCAAGCAAAGGAAATTAAAAGATGAGGGTGATGGTCTTCTCCCAGTGACATCATCAGTGATGGCAGAACAGCTCCAGTGACTTTTCTAGATATGAATAAGGAATGACCTTCTGGCTCACAATCCAAAATAGCCCTAAACTTGTTTAAGCAATAAGAGTCACAGAATGGTCTTTAAAATACTCCTGTCACATTGCCATTTGGCACTTTCTTCCTGCAGCTAAAGCCACAATACTTGCTTCCTAGCTTTTTCTAAACTTCTCGGATCTATGTTGTCTTTCAATGGTTTTCTCATTTCAGAACTAATATAGTTTTTCTTTCTATCTGATACATAGACTGAGAGTCGACAGACAGAAATGGGAGAGCCAATCTCCTATATCCATCAGTAAGAAGTACCACGTGGCAAGCAAGATGTGTTCTTTCCTATTTACCCAGTCAAAACTTTAATCAATTTGAATGTTTGAATATGGACTGCAGGATTCAATCCTTTGTACTGGTATTGCAGAATATGGAGAAGACTTACAAAGTTTTCATATTATTTCAGTTATATGTTGTTTTTTTTGTTCTTTTTCTTAGGTAGTTCTATCACAGCTTGAAAAACAAGGGGAAATTTAATTTTAAGTTTGCCCTATACTGATGTCTTCTGAATAGTTTTCTTCTTTCAAAATTGTGAAAGTTTTTGACTGTTTTAGTCTTCTATGTTCCATAGGCTCTCTGTTTTCTACTAAATAAACAGCACTGAAAAACTGTGGTCAGATGCTGACAGAGTGAGATAACAGATTTTTGTCATCCCTAACATGTTAGTCATTTGTTTGGCCTAGTATTTCTATGTAGGATACCAGTCTGTTCAGTCACAGTGGGTTTCTCACATGATATACCATCATCCAGAAATCTATATGGTTCATACCCTTACAAGCAATATCTGTATTTTCTAACAAAAACCAGGCATTCAGAATTATGCATAGATATTCCATAACATGAATGACCACCTTATTTGTGGGACTGAAAGCGAGTTATGAATATATTTAAGACCATTCTGCATCTTTACAATTCTTACATACTTAACATTTTAAATATTTTCAAGCAACCTCAAGGCTGATTTCATTTTTCTCAGTGCTGCAGTAACATATTCCTTAATTTTAGACTAATGGTCATCCAGGCCCCTATATGCTCAATGGAAAGGTTAAGTGCTTCCAAAGGAGAATATACTACACCTTCCTAAACATGGATCTTCAGACTAGGGGAAGTGCTGTGTTCAGGTTCATCTGGCATAGACTGGAAAATTAATGTTGAGGCAGCTTGAATTAACACAGAAAGATAAGTATCCAGCTCAACACAGCAAGACAACACATGTGGAAGACACTTTCCTGATTCTTCATGCCATCCTACATTGAAAACACGGCAGGCATTGAGTGGGAAAAGGCACGGACAATGCAATATAACACCGATAATAAGCTAAGCTTTTGATACAGGTTGTTCAAGCAGCAGGTAAAACAGAAGCTACACTCAAGGTTTGTCGTGACATATGGGAAGTATTGATGCCTCCAATTTACAGATGAAGACCCTGAGGCAAAAGTGTGACAAGCTGCTTAAAATAATGCCATGAGTTAGCGTCAATGGCAGGTTTAGGAGGCCCATTCTTCAGTGTCTCTGCCTGGTTTCCATTCCTCAGCACCCTCTTTCCTCAGAAGACCATGGCTTTCTTGGTTCATACAAATCTGTGGTTTGTTAATTATGTTATTTTTGCCAAATGACATTTATGGAAGCTAAAATACCTCAAAGTTACTGCTATCATAAGGTATGTATAAAAATCTGAACCCATGGGAGCCAGTTCTACAGGCTACTTTGATCTCAGTGAAATAAAGAAATTAATAAAAGAATTTCAGGGCTATCTCAGAAATTCCTTTCATTGGAAGAAAAGGAAAAAGCCCAGTAGTAGCACATGGAAACATAGCCTTTTATTTTTAGAAGAATGGTAATATTTCTTCACAAGTAACACCTGATTAAGCAAACTTATTGAATAAGGCCCATTATGTCTGCTTGAAAAAGCTATAAGTTGAGACATTTTAAGATAATCAGATTGTAAAAGTGCACTAAATCCTCACCATTAAGCTACCTCACCTTCATTGAATCCTGAATTTTCATTACAACTAATCATATTTCCATGCAAAGTAAAAATAATTCAGGTACTTGAAACTGGGGTATATTCGGCTCTCAATACCCATGTACATCTCCTACTAGCATTAATGGCAGTTAGACGCAAAGTGGCAAATATATATATCTCACAAGGTATTTGCAGGGTGATAGGTACAGAGGTTATTTTGGTGAGCAGATGAAACAAGAAAGAAGCCTGTATATTCCAAACACTGGTTTGTCTTTAAACTGGAGATTTTAGACAGAGCATTTATTTATCTCCACCTGGCAGCGCAGCTTTGGTGAGGATGAGATTCATCTTGTTTAACCAAGGCCACCAAAAGTTAGATGCCTAAATCTAAACTAGCTATCTCTTAATGATTCTTTCTTTTCACAATCAGGGGAGCTGACACAGTGATTTTACGAGGTGTTGGATATGTCTGTCTCCCTTAAAATTTGAAATAAAAATTAGATGAGGTACATGCTAGCCTAGGTATCCGTTAAAAGAAATGTAACAATTTTTATGTGGCTGCATCTTCATATGAAGCAATGAAATAAGAATGATAGCAGTCTCCAATTTCCAAGTGAAAATGAAGATTTCACACCCACCCACC